>NC_041398.2:159020587-159230587 GCF_900747795.2 Erpetoichthys calabaricus | reverse complement strand
AAAGACGTTTTGTATCAATTCTTTCCACTTTCATTTTATTCTTAGGGCACCACCATTTTTAGACTTTTACACTCTAGAATTAGATTCACTTTAATTCCAAATGCAACTTGTTCTCTGCTTAAGTGAAACAGATCAGATGTTTTCATCACTTCTTGGAACCATTTGAAAGACATGACTTATTATTTACTTCACGTTTAAATAATGAAGGGTGTTCTATTTTTTAAAAATATTTTATTTTGATGCATTTTTGCTTTTTGTCTATATGTGGCCTGCAGAATAGTTCAATTGTGGGGACCTTGTCAACACCCTGTAAGTGGTTCTTTCTGTTTTTTGACAGGCGTATCCAAACAGTTTTTTGAGTAAAAGTATTCAACACTACTTGCATCTTTATCGTTTGAGTATAAGACTATACATTAATTAGAACAGTAGATAACAATGCAATTTTTTTGAGAGTAATGAAAATATAAGGTATTACTGATGACAGGATTGCATCTAAGGACACTTTTTTGATAGTGAAAGTGCAGAAAGTAATATGCCACCCTCAATCGGAGTTGCAGAAGTAAAGTTTGAGTTCATAGCATGACTACACCGAAACTTGACTACTAGGATGTATTGCATGCATAAATATATATTTAACATATTTTGTAAGAGTATAGTCTGGCATTATTGTGGTAATTAAATGAAAAGACAGATCCTGTTTAACACAGATACTTCATGACTCCAGGTTTCCACAGTGTCGTTATTGTATGTGGAAGGTACACATTTTCACCATGTTTATATTGCCTTTTAATATTTGGTAAAGTTCCCTCACATACACATGCCAGTTAGGCTGAATTGTGACTTGAAATTGTAAACTGTGAGTTAGATTGTGGTCAAACATTTTCTTCAAAGACCAAGAAATATTTTAGATTTTGTTTTTTGCCATCCTGATCTTTGGTCCAGTAATTGGTAGTGAATAGCGTTAAGCTGTACATCATGTCAATTCATTAACAAACAAATAACATTTTATAAACATGAAAATGTTCATAAAATGGTTAAAGCAGAGCTGGGTGCTCTAAAGAGAAGATGTACTCTATAATGCTAAATCAATGTAAACACTAGTCATAATAATATTAATGGGCTTTACAAGAAATGCTTCAAAAATAACCTTGATACAAACTAATTACAATTATCAGGAAATGTACTTTTTTAAGAACAGCTATGGCAATGATTTTGCCCAAGGTCATTTAATTTTTCAAAAAAAAAAAACTAATTAATGTTGTTAATGATTTTTTTTTTCTTTTGTTAATCACAATAATAGAAATCCATGATTTGAATTAGCAGACTTAATATATTGTAGATATGCTTATTAGTATTATTCATTGTTTCATTATTAGTAATCTCTTGTTTTGAGAGGCTGAAAATGAAAATAAATAAATAAAAATAAGAATTTGCTATTAAGTTTTGCATTACACCCTAAAGGATTTGTCTTTGATCCTAAACTTAGACATATGAAAAGATCTCAATAGGAAAATAGAATAGACGGCGAAAGTATCTGGCACTTCCAGAGTGTACAACACAGAGTTAAGTCTTCAGTATTGCATTTGTGCAATAGGAAATGTTACTGGGCACCAGATTTGTGCAGGCTTTTAGATCATTAGTTATTATTCTTTATTAATTTGACTAACTGGTAGGTTATAATAAAATCACACAACCTTTATAAAAAGGTTAGTATAAAAGGTATAAAAGGAAATATAAAACATTTAGATCTTTTCCTAAGTTCCTCCTACAAATTTGGTAAACTTGCTTTGTCCATCATAGAGTGTTGACAGCCCCTCTTTAACAAGGGCTGCAAGGTAGGAAGCAAAATTTGCTATGTATGTCAGGGCACACCTACACACATGTACCTAGTTATGCTGTGCCAATTTAGATTTGGTAATCCATCTAAATTTCCATGTCAGTGGGATGCAAAACTTGATTAGAAAATTCACATGAATACAAACAGAATATGCAATCTCCACATTGTGCCTTGAGGTAAGGAACTGTGTCATGTTTTCCATAGCCATGAAGCAACAGTACTATTATTTGAGCCACAGCGCCATGTAATGTGTAAGTTGAATTGGATGTGAGCTTTTAAAATTCCTTATTACAATACAATACAATACAATTTAGCAATGGGCTTTAACAGGCCCTGCCTTTTGACAGCTTCCAGCCTTGACTCTCTAAGAAAACAAGGAAAAAACTCCCAAAAAAAACCCTTGTAAGGAAAAAATGGAAGAAACCTTGGGAAAGGCAGTTCAAAGAGAGACCCCTTTCCAGGTAGGTTGGGCGTGCAGTGGGTGTCAAAGAGAAGGGAGTCAATACAATACACAGAACAAAACACAAGTAATCTACAATACAGTATAACAGTAAAATAAGATTACAAGTACAGAGCAGAATTTAACAGTAAATGATATCACATTATTACAGTCTTCAAATTTTGTCTGAAGTGATGTTACTGTGATTTAATTTGCAAGTCTATACTTGTCTGAGTGACTCCACAAAACTTGAAACATGTTTGGGATGCACAGTTGAAGGAAACCAATGCAAGTGTGAAGAGGATGTGCAGACTCCATGAGGACAGTTCCCAACCATGGATTTGAATTGATAATCATTCCAGCACCATGCCTATTTAATCTATTAGTTCTATAGTTATGAAACATATGAGAGAGCATTTGTTTTATTTATTTGTGCTTGTCAAATAATTTGGAATAGTGTGAACATTAGAAATGTTCTACATGCAATAAAGGAGAGTGTGTTAAATACATGCTCGTCTTAACCCCAGATTCTCCTTCTCCTTTCTTAATGAATCTGTATCTAACTAATCAAATTCTCTTTAGGTTTCCTGTTTTCCGGAGATATGCTGATAGCTCAGCTGGTGTCTCTACACTCTCCTGTGATTTACAGGCTTCTCATCCACTCCTGGTTCCTTCCTTTTGGTCTGTTGCAGTCTGGAAAGGTTCTGGATACTTGTAGTATTGAACTAGATTCATCAAGTAAAACAATTGATGCATAAATAATGCATAAAAAGCTTCTATTTATGTTAAATTTGCTATATCACAAGTAAACCGCTGTTCGTTTTACCTTGCTAATGAAGGAGTCACATACTGTATGTAGTCAGTATTATGAACTGTTTTTCAGAAACGAGCAAACATGAATTTGATTATACGTTGCTTTTCTAGATGTGGGCACAATACCTATGAGCCAGAAACTAATTTTGCTTTTTTTAAAAACATGTCATAGCTGTACTTATTGTGGTTTTACTTTTTATGAATCATCAAGAAATATAATAGCATGTATTCTGATGACTTTTGTTCCTACACAGCCTCACAATCACTTTAGAAATACTGCAAAAGAGAAGAAAATTTGGCACTAAATGATAGATTCTGACATCATCAAAGTATTGAAGTAATTCTGATACCCCACATAATAGAAGAAACAAAATGCATTGATTAAAAATTCCAGAGAAATACATATGTAAGTTTGAACATTACATAATGAAAAAGTGAAGGATACTAAAGTTCAAAGCAACAGAAGACAGTCAGCCCAAGCAAGCTCCTGTCAATAGCTGAAACAGCAAAGATTATATAATTGAACAGCTGCAGTTTTTCCATAACCAGGCAAATGTAAATATATTTCCAAATAGTATCTCTTCTTCAGTTCTGTAAGAAATTATAGTTCTAAGAAACCATCCATGAAACCAGAACTGAATCACTAGCTGCAGCTGATTAATACCAATAGTTGACTGGATCTTGAAAAAATAACCACACCTCATATCTACAATATTACAGTATAAACATGATATGGTATATAAAAATATGTGACAAAAGACATTTGTCAGTTCTGTGCACTCTGATCATATAATGACACAAAACTATCCACCCCTATATCATATGAACAAAAACACACAATAGTAACAAATCTATGAGAAAAAACTCACAAGACTTTTGGTCCAACACTCAAATAACTTTTCACTTAGGTTAAGCATTTGTTCCTTATTAAATATATTAAGCAATCTGCCTTCATAGCCTGTATGCTGGAGTCAAATTATTTTACTGCTAATCAAGGGTGTTGCAATCCATTAGTAACAACTTTAATCCACAAATGTTTTTTGCAAATGAATTTATTCTTCCCTCTGTATTCACAACAATTTAGATTCTAATCTGTTCATAACAATTGGTTTTCCTTGGCAAGAAAGGAAAGAATCAGTCCAGCCTGTTTACTGTATTTTTGTGTTTATATCGCATTGTTGTTCTCTCACATCAACTCAATTACATTCATATCTGCCTCTGCTCCAAACTTTAATCTCTGATAGACTTGTTGACATACTACACCATAGCCTTCTCTTTAGGAAATATGTGTTGCTCATAACTTCTGGATAATCTTTCTTCTCTTATGGAAACATTGGAATGAGTCAATGCATTACACTAGAATAGCACACTATAATAATAATCCACAGGGCTGGAATTTGATGGAAAATCTTAAGCTTGAACACAAAAAAATCAGTGTCTCAGAAATTCTTAAATTTAAATTATGGCAGTGACACCACAGCCCCGACCTCTTCAAAAATGAAGCTGTATCAGCTTGTAGGTAAAATGGAAGCATCCATAGAAAATGAAGAGTTAATTGAACTTTCAGGTATCGAAAGCGGATACTAAAGATAAATGTTTAGAGCTTTGCCATTAGATTAAAACTAAGGAACACCAGACATGCAGCTTTGCACTCTCCTTGAGCAAGCCATAAGCAGCACTCTCTGTCCTGCATAAAAAAGAAAATTTAATTTAAATTTAAACTGCCATTCTTTTATTGTCAGAATTTGTAAAATATTTGCTTTAATATGCTCCACCTAAACTGCAACAAAAAAATCTAGATTTATAGTAAAATAGAATTCTAATAGAAAAAAGTCTGTCAAAAACTTGTTGTGTGAAGAGCCACAAACGCAAATATTGTCTGTGTTTTACAGTGTTATTTGCTTTATATAATTTGCTTATTCTTGCATGTGCAATTGTCAGGATGTTTGGTGAATGTAAATTGGTAACATATATGTGTACCAGGTAAAATGCATCTTTTCAGTCCATACAAGTATTCTGTTGTGTGTTGCTGCAGATTCTTCCATTTGATCACAAAATGACATGTTTACCAAATGGATGCTTGTAAATGATTGAAAATATACTGTCATTTTACTGGAGATCTGACTTGTTCATTACCATTATAGAAAGCTGTTATTCTCTTTGCCTTTTTAAATATTTCCATCTGTTTTTAAAATGTCTCCATCTGTCTTCATCTTAGCAGTCTTTGTAGGGTCTTGCACCTTGCAAGCAACTTTCACTTGTATTTTTGTACTTTTCTCTTTGACGTTTCAAATGCTGCTTGAGCATAAATGATGTACATCTTGTTCCAAACTGTATTTTTATCCTAAAATCACCTACTCAATTCTCTTTGTTCACACATAAAAAAAATTAGTGCCACCAAAGAACTAATATACACCCATTTCCATGCACACTTTGGGATGTATAAAAACTGAACTTGACGAAAAGTTTCTTCTTGGTTTTGCAAATTGGTGGCACCCAGCATCAAAACAGTGCTACTGTTTCTGTGTAGTCTACCTTTTTTCAGGTTCACATCAATGACATGGGATTTATCAGATATATCGAAGTTAATTGCACATCCTTTACAAATTTAATGCGCTTGACTGTAATCATTCTGTAACAATATAATGATGCATGCAATGGCCAAACTACTCCAAATACCATAGCAGCTTTAGCATTGTTACTCTCAGTGCACCCATTGTATCTGTGTGTGGAATCACAGCTGTACATCAGCTGATTGCAAAGCCCTGGAGGACATTTATAGCATATGCTGCCTCAGGAAAGCCACCAGCATCTGCATGAATTCCACTCAGCCACGTGCACAGTCTATTTGAACTTCTCCCATCTGACAAACACTTCAGAGCTTTTCCTGCACGGACCTCGAGGCTCAAAAACAGCTTCATCCCAAGAGCTATAATCACACGAAATCAGTCCATCAAGTGCTCCCATTAGAACTGCTTGTGCTTATAATTACAATGACCTCACTGTAAACTTGTGCTACAACTGTAATATCGCAGATCCTGAGCCACTTTATGAACCATTTACACAATCTGTACTATATGTACATGTATATTGTACTTATGCTTTCATACTATATATTTTTTATCATATTATTATTGTTATTATATAATTTTATAGGAAAAAAATGTTTATGAAGGATTTGCATATGAAATCTCATTGTACCATACAATGACAATAAAGGAATCTGATTCAATGCAATAGAAGAGAGTGCATATTTACAGGATGATGCCTGGCCTCTAAGTTGATTTAGATTTCCAAGAGCTATCTTGTTGGCGCTGTGTGCTGTTAGAATACTACAATGTACAGTATACTCTATGTCATTTTTATGATGAAATGAATTAAAGTATATATATTACATTTTACAGATAAATTGCTAACTTTATTTAAATAATGTATACTGTTAACAACTTAAACACGTGGGGACACGGTGGTGCAGCGGTAGCGTTGTCCCTGCTTTGTGCTGTATGCTTGTTGGATCTGGCGTATCCCTGGATGGACAGATGGATGGAATAATTAAACATGTATTACGAAGATTTTTCATTGTTTCTTAAAAGTTTTGAAGAATCTGTGTTCTAAGCTTATAGCTGGTATTACATTTATTAAAGAGCTTATATGGTGGTGATTGGTTACATGGAGAAAGAAAATGGAAGGACAGAAATTGGGGGTTGGTACGTTTGACAGACACAGTACTGCTGCAATAAATTATTTCATCAAGGGTTGCATGTGTCCCAGCAAGTACCTTGTGGAAGGCAAGAACAATTCCTGAATGGGGCACCAGCTCATCTCTACAGATGTGTTACTGTCCCCCCGTGTTTAATACATGCTTTTATGCATTCCATCATGAAAATGATATGAAGTGTACATCTTAGTATTCTAAAATGTTCAGAGAGCTGTAATATCATGAATGTAATTTATTCTGTGTGGCAATCAGTGCCTATGCACTGTCTGCGAAAGGGAAAGGCCATTTAAGAAGCACATAGTGATTCACACATATATAACACATAGAATACGAAGCATTTAATGTGCTGCTTTAGTTACGATGAGATTTGAGAAACTCTAGTAAATTAAGATGAAGTTTATGACATTCCACTTTAATGACAAAATAAACTAAGAGATTAAACTAGAAATTTTGAGATTAAAGTAGTACTAGGGTGTTGTACCGTGTTAGCCATTATGAATACAGTATAGAGAAAAGCCAAGCAAAATGACACCTTTTATTTGCTAACTAAAAAGATTACAATATGCAAGCTTTCAAGGCAACTCAGGCCCCTTCTTCAGATTACATCTTGCCTGAAGAAGGGGCCTGAGTTGCCTCGAGAGATTAAAGTAGAAATTTTGACATTTTATTTCTTCACTGTGTCCCTATTTTTTTTTCTTTTCTCTGTGCCCAAATATGCTTCCGTATGACACTCAGACGGTAGGCTACGACTCGCATTTTTATGTCAACTTTCACATCTGACCAAATCTTTTTTATTTTTGGGCACTGTGCGACCCTCTGAACTTGAACTTTTGATGGTCATTCCATCAAGTTCCTTTTGTTGCTCATACCACTGCCTAAGCCACCAAAAAGTATGTTTTTCTTTGCCTCCACTTCATTGAGTAGGACCTCTACTTGGAATTTGGTGAAATTCTTCTTTTTTATACCTGCTTTTGCCATTGTCTTTTAGCAAAACACTCAACTGAATGGGCTATTTATTTTGATGCAAAATTTTTGGAGGAGTCAGGTTGGGATTTCAGTTTTATGCATCTAGATTTTTTGTGCATACACACATTTCCAGTTTTGTCCGTATGCTATGTTATAGTGTTAACGCTACGCACACCCTTGTACATGAGGCCCCAGATGTTTTTTTTTTTTTTTAATTAAGCATCATATTCAAATGTTTGAAGTTATTGTGGTAAGTGACTTAAGTTACTGATTAATCTGAACAAGTACTTTTATAGTCTTGACAGCTTACAAGAGTTTTTCATCAGTATTTTCATCTCACACATCAAAGAAACAATTAAAATACTCCTTAATTAAGAAGCAAACTCCACATAATGCCTAATGGACAGGGTTTTTTTTCTTTTTTTTTAGATATACACAATATGAAATACCTGCTGCCTCATCTGCTTGCAAAAAAAAAAAAAAAGATTTGATCTCATCCTTAATCTCCTAAAGAAGCAACAATAAAATAATTTTGTGTGAATGGTGTCATCCCAGAATTCCAGAAAACAGAGATTCATTTTCTAAAGTTATCTTCATTGAAAGAATCTCCACTCTGTCCCCTAGTAGCTGACTCCTGACAGTAGATGCAGTCAGTACAGTTGCATCCATTAGACACCTGAGAGCAGTCCCATTCTTTCTTTTGATTTCTTAGTGCTTTGCAACTTGACATTGGGTACTCTCAATATGTTACATTGTCAGCCTTCCAAGTATCCTCAACAGTACACATGCACTTGAATCAGGAGTTCTTAACATTTTTTAAGATTGTAACCTTTTTTTGCTTTTACAATTTCACAAGACCTGAAAAGTTAAAAAATATAAAGGACAACTATAAAGGACAACAAAAGTGAAGCAAAAAAAAAAGATTGTCCTGTTTTACAGTTGGTTTTATATGTAACTGCTTACCAGCAAATATTTACAGCAGCAAGATTTTTGCATCCACTACGCATACACCCCTTACCATGCAACTAAGATGCAACCCCCATGTTAAGAACTCCAGAATTAATTGTGCCTTTGAGTTTTGGTGTGTCTTACATGCCCAATCAAAGTTCACAACGGGGCAAAACCAGCTGTTGGCTTAATGATGCTGTCACAACATCCCAGCTTCATCAGCAGACATGTCCGTACTTAACAGTCACAGCGTTAGCACCAGTGAAGTAGTTAATATCTTACTGTACCACAAATGAAAGACGTGTTACTGTTATTCAAACTCTTGACCAAGTTTTTGGCTTTGATCTACCTCCCTGCCTTATTTTCTGCCTGTCTCTCTTCAAAACTGAAGGAATGGGATTTCTCCAAACTCTAGTTCACAGTGTTTGCATTTCCTGCCCAGCCATAGCATGCTAACAACTGCTCTGATGGTCCCACCTAAACCACTATGCTACACAAAATGGATTATTTAAAAATCTAGTTTTATAAATTACAAACAGCATCAATATGCAAACCTTACTTAACCAATTTCAACAGCTGTGTTCCTTACACATTATGAATCCACTAGGCTCCTAGGGGTTCAAACAGCAAAAATAAAAAAAAAGTTAATGAATGAATAACCTATGATAACAACCAATCAGGTACATTTAGCACCAATTAATGGTAGTTTCCTTCTTGAAGTGATTAAAAAGGATGTGTGTGAAAGCTTGTTTACCAATGAACATTTCACAGTTCTGTTGTATTACTTAAAGCAAGGACCAGTTTCTCCATAGAAATCAACTGAAGCTGGGGTTCCCAGCACTTCAGTGGCTGTCCACAGCCAATATGCAAATTGCAGCTTCACTTCTGCCACTGTAGTGACCATGTTTAAAAAAAAGCCCTAGTATAGTGAATAAAGACAACACTTTATTATCCATCAAAATAAAAATTACCGTACCTAGCTTTAGCAATGCCTATTACTTTTTGTTGCTTTTTCTCCACTTCTTACAACATAAAGGAGGTACGCATTCCTAATGAGAGAAAATTTCACTTGGGTCAAAAGGGTGAAAAAGACAGGAACTTGAGCTACTGCAGCCACCCTTTTCTGTACATCCCTAATGTCTTGCTACAGTCTCTGAAGTATTAATAGGACAATATTTTGCTGTACATTTATGGAGTTATATTACTACCAAAAGTCATTGCCCAAGTACCACTTATTCTGGAAGCACAACTTACATTTTGGGTGCATTTTACAAGCACAAGTTACAATTTCAGTGCATTTTGTAAACTCAAGTTACATTTTCAGCACGAGTGATGCATTTGGCAAGTGTTTAGTGGTCACGTGATTTTTATCAGTGTTCTTGCATGGCATCACTGCCAAAATTATTTTAAGAGCGAAAGCAGTGAGGCAAGGGCGCGACCTCATTCTTCTAGCCAATGGGAGTAGTCAGTGCTAACCAACCAATTTCAAGGATCACCTCCTTCCCCACTTCCAAACGGGAACATACAGTGCATCCAGAATGTATTCACAGAGCATCACTTTTTCCACATTTTGTTATGTTACAGCCTTATTCCAAAATGGATTAAATTCATTTTTTTCCTCAGAATTCTACACACAACACCCCATAATGACAATGTGAAAAAAGTTTACTTGAGGTTTTTGCAAATTTATTAAAAATAAAAAAAACTGAGAAATCACATGTACATAAGTATTCACAGCTTTTGCTCAATACTTTGTCAATGCACCTTTGGCAGCAATTATAGCCTCAAGTCTTTTTGAATATGATGCCACAAGCTTGGCACACCTATCCTTGGCCAGTTTCGCTCATTCCTCTTTGCAGCACCTCTCAAGCTCCATCAGGTTGGATGGGAAGCGTTAGTGCACAGCCATTTTAAGATCTCTCCAGAGATGTTCAATCGGATTCAAGTCTGGGCTCAGGCTGGGCCACTGAAGGACATTCATAGAGTTGTCCTGAAGCCACTCCTTTGATATCTTGGCTGTGTGCTTAGGGTCGTTGTCCTGCTGAAAGATGAACCGTCGCCCCAGTCTGAGGTCAAAAGCGCTCTGGAGCAGGTTTTCATCCAGGATGTCTCTGTACATTGCTGCAGTCATCTTTCCCTTTATCCTGACTAGTCTCCCAGTCCCTGCTGCTGAAAAACATCCCGAAAGCATGATGCTGCCACCACCATGTTTCACTATAGGGATGGTATTGGCCTTGTGATGAGCGGTGCCTGGTTTCCTCCAAACGTGACTCCTGGCATTCACACCAAAGAGTTTAATCTTTGTCTCATCAGACCAGAGAATTTTCTTTCTCATGGTCTTTGAGTCCTTCAGGTGCCTTTTGGCAAACTCCAGGCGGGCTGCCATGTGCCTTTTACTAAGGAGTGGCTTCCGTCTGGCCACTCTACCATACAGTCCTGATTGGTGGATTGCTGCAGAGATGGTTGTCCTTCTGGAAGGTTCTCCTCTCTCCACAGAGGACCTCTGGAGCTCTGACTGAGTGACCATCGGGTTCCTGGTCACCTCCCTGACTAAGGCCCTTCTCCCCAGATCGCTCAGTTTAGATGACCCGCCAGCTCTAGGAAGAGTCCTGGTGGTTTCGAACTTCTTCCGCTTACGGATGATGGAGGCCACTGTGCTCATTGGGACCTTCAAAGCAGCAGAAATTTTTCTGTAATCTTCCCCAGATTTGTGCCTCGAGACAATCCTGTCTCGGAGGTGTACAGACAATTCCTTTGACTTCATGCTTGGTTTGTGCTCTGACATGAACTGTCAACTGTGGGACCTTATATAGACAGGTGTGTGCCTTTCCAAATCATGCCCAATCAACTGAATTTACCACATGTGGACTCCAATTAAGCTGCAGAAACATCTCAAGGATGATCAAGGGAAACAGGATGCACCTGAGCTCAATTTTGAACTTCATGGCAAAGGCTGTGAATACTTATGTACGTGTGCTTTCTCAGTTTTTTTATTTTTAATAAATTTGCAAAAATCTCAAGTAAACTTTTTTCACTATGTCATTATGGGGTGTTGTGTGTAGAATTCTGAGGAAAAAAAATGAATTTAATCCATTTTGGAATAAGGCTGTAACACAACAAAATGTGGAAAAAGTACATACTTTACTCAATGACTCAGAACTTAGTATAAGTATGGCTTTTTTTCACTAGCTTGCTGCAGGTGTAGTATCCAATTCAATCGCCCACCCCCCTACCCTTATACAAAAACCATACTTTAAGTTAAGTCCCAAGTCATTGTCCTATAAAGTGTTCTTTCTCCCCTTTTGTAAGCTACTGATCAACAAAAGGTCTGTGCATATCACTCCAGTACAGTTTCATCCAAAACTGCTTTTATAAAGATAGAGGGTTTGTAAGTAATCAAGCAAAGTTGGAACAGCTGCAGGAATTGCACCAATTTATCAAGGCTTAATTAACTTCCATTGCTACAGAAAAGCGGTATGTTGTTAACCCATTACTTGTGCCCTGAAAAGGGCTTTTTGTATAATTCTAAAAATTACATTATTTTCAGTTTTTGGTAATCTAAACCATATTTGTTTATTCTATGGAAGTTTACTAGTTACCTTTGTACCATTTCAGGTTATTCAGGAGACTTGAACTGCTTAAATATCCATAAAAACTGGAAAAATGGTGCAGTCCCAAAACTTTTCAGTATAAGTAAAATTCTATTCTGGGTGGATGTGTGGATTGTTTTAAATGAAATGCATTATTGTGTATTTCTGCAAACCTTCCCTGTTATTTTCTCGTAGCAGTTTCTGCAGTACCACATTTATGCATGGCTAAATAAACCCATGTGTTCTTAATGGTGTTCAGATCATTGCTAAAGGTTGTATACAATTTTGTTTTTCATCTTGATGATTCACTGCCAGATTTATGGTGGAAGCATTCATAACTTCCCAATAAAAGATACATTCATAATGGACTAAGAAAACTGTAAGAAATAGATTGCTTTTTTTACAAGAACATCCACCATGTAGATGTATCCACCATTCTCCACATCTCATAAATTTAAGTGTAATACATTAGAAATATTAAAACAGTGCACATTTTCTTGTATTTCACCTTCTTTTAAACTCATTGAATTTTAAAATCCTAAATGAAATGCTAAATAAAACGTATCCTTAAATAATACAGAGGCAGGAAAATTGAGCAGCAACAGGTACCCTTGAGGGATGATATCTTTAAACAGATGCCCAGACTGCTTGTGTTCAAAATCTTGATTTTTCTGACAACCCCCACTCCTTCCACCGTCAGTCTAGTGTACATCCCATATAATCATTTGTCATTCACCCTTACCTTTAACTTGCTCTAATAATCTCTTAAGGTTTTTTCTTAAAGGTCATGGTAGCTGTGGTAGTTTTTGCCTTCTAGTAAACTGATCATGGATTTCCGATTCTGTTTGTCACATTTTAAAGGGTTTTTTTCTCTCTCTCTCCTTCTTAAGAAAACAAATGTGACGCGCATTCCCTGCAGCAATTGTTACATTCAGAGAGAGCCCCACCTCACTGTGACAGCTTCGATTTGCTCCTTCCTCTGTTTAGCCTTTTGGGGCAGTTACTTCTGGTCTGTGATCATAATGGAGGCTGTCAGAAGCTCACTGAAAATAAACACACTTTGGAAGAGTATATAAAAAAAAAACTTAAATAAAAAGGAAGGTTCTCTTTGGCACAAAATGAATGTAAGGTGGGTTAATTTAGAATCTTTACTGCCTCAGTACTGATCTGAGTACATTTAGGTTAAGGCAGTAAGAAAATCAGAACACGTAGCAGAACACTTTGTTATTTGAGAAATTTAGTGTTTCTACCATCACCACAGAATCTCATACAGTGAACTTGACAGCTACCAGTCGCCTCTCTAAGGAAAAAGCAATATTTTAAGTGATGCCTCTTTTTCCATAATGGCTAAGAAGCACATAGCACAAAAAGGAGAAATCTGAGCTAAGTCTAATGACATGGGATATATTAAGTAAATGCACAGAGCTGTATACCACTTTTAAAGTGTCATTAGATAGAGTTAAAAACCCAGTTCCCAAAGCAAATCAAGGCTGCAGTCTGTGTTTTCCTTGTTGCCCACCTCAATTAAAGCATAAAATAATAGCCCTACTATATGTGTAAGGATTTAGTTATAGAAGAAGCAACAAAAAAGGAATAGGCAATAAAACTCATTGTGGTGTTATTTTAATCAGCATGTACTTTATCAAGAGGGGCATGCTTAACACTCCCACTTCCGAACCATTTGTCACTTCTTTTTTCAGCCAGTTACCTTGGTCAGCTAAATGTTTTGTAGTCACCCTTCTAGAAAGCCTCCCAGAGCTACTTGGAACACCCCACAAATTTCCTTATTTGTCTGCACACTCACATTTCAAATGTCTTTAACCTTTTTTTCATTGTCCATGTTTCTGTGTCTTAAATCATTATTTTCCACACCAGTGACACTATAACCCTTTTATAAAATGTTTCTTTCCCCATTTCTGTTCTGTTTTATTTCTTGGTGACATTTAGAGCCATTGCAATTAGACTTTAAAGATGGCATAACCTGGTCTATTTTTTTCACTTTGACCTTTCTTGTTTCCCTGTCAGTAACATTGCCTCTTGTTTCTTGGTGTATTTTCAGTGACATACTGTAGTTGAATGATGACCATGTGTGTTTGTTAACCTGTCACAGTTCACATGAGCTGGCCATCATAAAGTTAGTTACTTGAATGTCTTTGAACAATCCATGAAGAAGATGTAAATTTTCTACCCTTTTTGCAGACTCCCCATGCAAACAAAGGAAAAATACTGAAACTGCACACTGAGTCTCTTTTTTTGCTTTTAACATGTGGTTACTGCAGTTGACTGGCAACTCTCCATTGGTTGGATATGAGTTTCCCTCGCAACAACATGATTTTCCATCCAGGGTTGATTCCTGCTCTGCATCTGATACCACCACAGTAGGCTTAATCTCTACACAATACTTTATCCATTCATCAATTTTCTTAACTGTTGCAGAGTTGAAGGAAATCAGTATTCCAGAGGCATTGAGTGCAAGGTGGGCACCAACTGTGAACAGGGACCATTTTAGAGAAGACAGTTAACTTAAGAACCATGTTTATGAACTGTGAAAGAAAAGTCCACATACACAGGATGAGAACTGGCAGATTTCAGACATACAGTACTGAGATTTGAACCCAAGACTCTGAAATTGTGAGGTATGGAAAATTATATGCAGAGTCTGTATTGGCTTAGAAACTGTTCCTTACTCCCAATAAGGAATATAATCACAATGTTTTACTAAAAGATACAATGATTGTATTTTCTACCTGCTGCATTCTCTCTGTTTCTATTCCCTTTCACCTTGCCCCTGCCACACTCAGTCTTGAACTTCCATTACATTCTGCTGGACAGTGGCAGCCCAGGCAGTGTTACAATACATTAAAGCTGAGTGAATGAAAAGCACATATACATTTAGAGCAACATAATTTAAACTCCCACAGTTCTCAAGATATGTGACATGTTCAATGCCCCTGCTGACTGGTTTGCCCACCAGTCTATACATTTCTGCAGTGTATTATATAAAAATTGACAAAATATACTAATTTGTCCATCATTCTGAGAAAAAATAAAGTGAGGGAAAAGCTACACTAGTAGCAATACAGAACACAATACATTTCTGCTCCTAGTTGGGTACAAACCTAAAAATCTCCAATGTTCTTTCTCCTATAATGATTCCTAGCATCAAATTTAAGAGGATAAAACTTCATAGAGTGAAGAAGTTATAGCAGATAACTTCACTGGATGGTCTGCCAGCCTGTTGCAGGGCACATACCCCCACACAAAAGCGATTTAATATAATCTCATTCCTATTCATTGACATTCATCTGACGTTGACAGATTGTAATCTTGGAGCTCATTCACAGCTCCCAGAAAATTTCTTTTTTGTGCCTTTTGTTCAACAGCATGCTTTAAGTTGCTTATGCTTTGTGTCTTCATTCCTGAGTGCTTTTTGTTCAGCTTTTAGACAGTATGGACTCACCCTGCAATGCATTTCAAAGCCAGGAAGGCAGAGTCTTTGCATGCTATAATTTATCAGACAGCACTGGCACAGCAGTACATATCTGCCAGTTGGCAGCATAGCTTAGAAAGATCCATTACACACAGCTGTATAAACAAAATTAATCTCCATTATTTCTTTGGCTTTTTAAAGAAATGCCTTTAAACATCTGCAAATTAGTAAAATCAAGAAAATTTTCCTCAAATGATAATGCTGTGTGGCATCTGCAGTAATTATAACTGTGCATTTCTATTATGATCCCTTTCCCATATAAAAAAATCAAACAGGTTTTTCTTCCATCGTAAAAAATAATGTAGAAAGCAAACAGCTGAGTTTTATGAGATGGTTTTTCTAAAACTAACAAAATATATCAGACTAAAAGAAAAGAAGAAAGACAATATGGCAAAGTTATTCAAATACTTAATGCATCTAATTTTCTAACGCATGCATCATAAACTGTCACTTTTAAAAAGCCAAAAATGGAAGAAATATTAGCTCCATTCTTTGCATGAATGATTTAAATGTCTTTAGTTCTGTGAAAAAATTTTTGAAATTCATTGAAATACACACATATTAGTCCACACAGCACAGTGCATATCAGTGGTAGTAAAGCAGTTTGCTAAATCATAAACACCATCAGTTGCCTACTGAAGGTAATGAAGTTATTCTTTGTTTTTCGTTTCACTGGCTGTCATTGCTGCAGTGGTGGAGAATCTGAAATAAATTCAAAGCAATGTGAGTGCAAAATTAGTAACTCAGGGCTTTTACGCCGGTATTTTAATAATAATTTTAACTCATGCCAAAATTTGTATGTGTATATGTATGTAATTTCTGAGCTCAGTATATAAAAACAATGTAATTAATTCTTATACAGTGGAACCTCGGTTCACGATCATAATTTGTTCCAAAACTTTGGTCGTAAACTGATTTGGTTGTGAACCGAAGCAATTTCCCCCATAGGATTGTATGTAAATACAATTAATCCGTTCCAGACCGTACAAACTGTATGTAAATATATATTTTTAAAGATTTTTAAGCACAAATATAGTTAATTACACCATAGAAAGGACAGCGTAATAGTAAACTAAATGTAAAAACTTTGAATAACACTGAGAAAACCTTGAACAACAGAGAAAACTAACATTACAAGAGTTTGCACTATAGCCTTACGACCCGATCACTGTAAACACTTTTTTTAAATGAGTTTTAAGCACAGGGGAAAAAAAAAAGGAACATTTGAACAAATCCGAACTTTATTTAAAAACTAACCACAAGCAACCAAGAAGTAACACTGCAGGAGTTCACGCTAATAGCCTTACAACCCGATCGCTGTAAACACTTTTTTAAATGAGTTTTAAGCACAGGGGAAAAAAGGAACATTTGAAAAATCTGTAATTTAATAAACCAACAAGAAAAGTAATGCAACAAATCATGCTACGAACCACTCGCTGTAAACACTTTTTTAAATGAGTTTTAAGCACAGGGAAAAAAATGAACATTTTGAAAAAAGAGAAAAGTAACATTGCAACAATTCGCGCTATGAACCGAAAAATGAACATTTGAAAAATCCGTAATACAAAAACTAACCATAAACCACCAAGAAAACTAACCTTGCATGAGTTGAGTTTTGGCATGAAGTGAGGAGGAACTGGGTGGAGAACAATCCGGTCTCGTTGCAGTTGAAGACTTGTTGTGGGATGTAGCCTCCACTAATTTTGTGAAATTTTTCACGAATTCTTTCACAGCTTCAGCGTCGGAACCAGAGCCATGACCACGGCGGGGCTGGGGTGGGCACTGCCCCCCCAGAGACAAGCCGTGCCCCCCCTGCAAAATGCTCTGTCTGTCCAATGAAAACTCTGGAGAAGAATAACATTTGATTTTCAAAACTGAGTTGCTTTTCAATCGGCCAGTTTGAATTTGGGGCGTATCCGTCAGTGCCTCCTTCACTAGACAGGCACCATGCTGCTCACAGTTCACTTCGCCACACATTTTGCAGCACATTTTGAACTTGTTGACCGCATTCTTTAATTAAAACAGCGTGTATGTTCCATTCTTCTTTTATTTTCTGGTTGGTAACACCAAAGGCTATGCATAGGTGGCTTATTAAAAAGCAAACATCTTCAACCTCTGTCCCTCCGCAAGCTGCTGGCTCCATGGTTGAGCCCAGCACCGCCACTACCAACACGGAGCACAGCGCACCCACAAACTTTTGAAACTCCAAAAGATGTAGATAAGCCTACACAATCCTACAGCTCTGAGCCCGTGTCAGGTACTCCAAACCTCTGCCTTCAACAAAATATACAGTCCGGTCTGCCTGACCTAAATATGGATAACCCATCCCAGCCCATTTTAATTAATTATCCCAAGCGCGCATTCGGAAAGACACTCAGATGTTTTAGTGCAAGCTGGTATCAGTCTCGACCATGACTTGAATATTCTGTTGTCCGTGATGACAGCTTTTGCTTTGCCTGCCGCAAATTTAGTGTTTCCAATTCGGACCATGAGGACATATTCACCAAACACGGCTACACTAATTGGAAAAAAGCTCTAGAAAAAGACGGTGGCGGCTTCCACAAACACGCGTCTAGTATCCCGCACGTCAGAGCCATGTCTGCATCACAGCACTCATCATTGGTGTGTCTTCAGCTGCATGCAAAAGCTCCTTCTCTACTTTGATTTAGTCATTCTGGCACATGAGAAAAATATCACAGAAAATCTAGACATGAATGAATTTATTTCAGAATTTGCCAAGAGTAACCGCAGACTGGTCCTGTAGATAATATCCAGTTTAAATGCTGGAAACTGATGTCCTATAGCCTCCCATGACTACAATAAGCCACGTTTCTGTTCTTGCTCTCATATATTGTATACATTTGACTTTATTGATATTTACCTTGTAGATGTAGTTCTATATTTGTTCACAAAAATAATAATACAAGTTCCATTGCCTCTGTTAATTTTATTGAATAATAGGTTATGATTTATGCCACAATTTTTGCTTTTATATGTTATATAAAACTATGTTATTATTATATGACCCCCCTACAAAAATGGGGATGGATGGATATTTTTTGCCCCCCCAGACAAGCCAAATGCCCACCCATACATGATGTTCTGGTCACACCTCTGGTCGGAACTAGCAGCCTCTCCATGCCTTACCACACTATGAATGCCACTTCTCTTGCGAAACTTTTCAAACCATCCTCTATTGGCTTTAAATTCCTCACTTTCACCACTCGTAGAAGGATAGTTTTGCAGCAAATCGCCATGAATCTTCCTGGCTTTCTCGCATAACATCGCCTCCCTTACGCTATCCCCTGCAAGTTGCTTCTCGTTCAGCCACACTAGCAACAGTTTTTCCACCTCTTCCAGCACTTGAGGCCTCTGCCTGGTTAACGCTGTAACTCCTTTTGCAACATCAGCTGCTTTAATAGACTCTTTCTGCTTTAGAATAGTCGAAATCATAGATTTTGACTTCTTGTACTCGGTGGCAAGATCAGTAACATGAACGCCACACTCATACTTTTCAATAATTTCTTTCTTTACTTCGATTTCAATTTTCTGCAAAACTTTCTTCTCACCACTCTTCACTTGCTTAGAAGCCATGGTTAACTGCAAAAGCACACGAAATACTGTAGAGCACAAAGAGTTCACAGGTAAAGCACACATGTCTGACTGAGAACAATGAACAGGGAGAGGCTGAACACGTGCTTAAATACAGTAATCGGCGCGTACAAACCGGAAGGGAAATGAAATAGAGCACAAAAAGTTCACAGCGAAAGCACGCATGCACGTGAAAGCGCGCATGTCTGACCGAGAACAATGCAACACGTGCGGAAATCATCGGCGCGCACAAACCGAAAGGGAAACTGGCTTGTTCTTATACCGAGTGTGTGGTCGTGAACCAAGGCAAAAGTTTGGTGAACTTTTTGGTCGTAAACCGATTTGTATATGTACCGAGACGTTCATGAACCGAGGTTCCACTGTAATTTGTTTTTTAGTATGAAGTGGAAACTGCTTTAAAGTTGTTGCAATTCATAAAAGAGACAACAACCAGCTTTGCAACTTTAGAGTTTCACATCATTCTAAAGGGTTATGTTACAGTTAAAACCAGTCAGCCCTGTGTTGCTGTGGTTGGCACTACTGCCTCCCAACTTTAGTAGACTGGTTCTGAATCCCAACAATGATTCACTCTGTTTGTTATGTCCATGCTCTCCTTGTTTCCATGTGAGGTTTTGTTTGGTTACTTCAGTTTTCTTCCACATTTATAAGAAATGCAGGTTAGTTTAATTGAAGATGTAAAATTGGCCTAGCATTTCCTATGGTGGGCAAGTGTGAATATGACTTATTTACAAATGGCTCCCTGTTTGAGTTTTTTCTGCCTTAGCATTAGGAGCCAATATCTGGAAGACTGATTAGGATAAAGTTGCAGGAGAATAGAAAAATGTAAAGCTGCAAAGCAGTATAAATGTTTTATTAATTTTAGAAAGTCACTTATTTCAAATGAGGGTTGCATGCAGTCAGATCCCACCCTGTCATCACTAGGCAAAGTGAACTGGATGGAATGCCCGTTCATCACAGGCAGATTTTTTGGTTAATTAGGAAGTATTTTGGGGTTATTTTGGCATTTCTGCAGACATTTTGCTGAAGTTTGCTGCTAAAATAATACTGAAAATATTAAATATGTTTATCGTTACTTGGAGACAAACCCGTCTTTTCCTTTAATGATCTGTTAATTGTGTTTTGATTTGAAGAATGTAGAATTTAGTCCAGTGAAAATATCATCAAGAATAATACTGTGAAGTTCTTTGTTGAAGTTTCTAATTTTTTTGTTATTCCATCCTGGATCAGTAGTTTCCTATTAGTCTACAATTAAGTTAATGAGTTTTTTAGAAATTCAGTGTAATAATGTCAATGTGTATTATCAGTACTTTTTTCTGACATTTGTGCATGCTAAAGTGCTTTGCATAGTACAGTCAGACTTGTGCATGTACAAATTTAAGATGAATTACACCATATTTTGCTCAGGTAGAATATATGTTTATGTATGGTTTAATTCCACTCCTTATTTGTTTTTTCTGATTGAGAGGTAACTTTCTCATCATTTTCTAAATTCATCCAAGGGTCAGTTAGTTGATACCATTTGGAAATATTACCGATAACTTTGTTAATGCTAGCTAGTACAGTGGAAATATTAACAGAAGGTTAGGAAAGTTAAACTGATTTCTTTCAGCAAAGTGTCTAACTTGTTCATAACTGTAAAATAAGCAGGGTATAAATGGAACACTATAGGCCTGTATGAAGTGAGGTTGCTCAATAAATGTACAGACCTTGTCAAAATAGAGATCTGTAATGATCCAAACACTTGTTGACCTCAATGAATAAACACTGTGTGGATTAAAAAGAGTTGGAAGTTAATATTATTGTGCAGTATGATGGGACACTAACAGTAATGCTATAAGATATTTTAGTTGAAACATCAATAACAACATTTATTTATATAGCACATTTTCATACAAATAATGTAGCTCAAAGTTCTTTACAAGATGATGAAAGAAAAAAGAAAAAAATATAAAAATTAGGCAATACTAATAAACAAAGAGTAAAGTAAGGTTCGATGGCCAGGGAGGACGGAAAAAAAAAAAAAAAACTCCAGAGGGCTGGAGAAAAAAACAAAATCTGCAGGGGTTCCAATGGCATGAGACCACCCAGCCCCCACTAGTCATTCTACCTAACATAAATGATCTAAATCAGTCCTCATGGTTTTCAGGCTTCATGTGAAAGAATTAGATGATGATGGTCATGTGGACCTCTAGTCTTCAATCCATCAATGTAGGGACTGCACGGTGCTTTGATCAGGATCTCCGCCACCACAGAAAAGCGGAAAAAGAATAGCAGAGAAAGTAGGGGTTAGTACGGATTTTGGAGCCATGAAAAAAAAAAAGATAATTAAATCAGGGTTACACTAAAATGAAGCTATGAGAAAGCCATGTTAAAGTAATGGGTTTTTTAGCAGTTTTTAAAGTGCTCCACCAAATATTCCAGATTTTAGGTGCATAAGAGCAGAAGGCTGCCTCACCACCACTTTTAAGTTTAGCTGTTGGAATTATAAGCTGACACTAATTTGAACATCTAAGGTTACAATTTGGAGTGTAAGGTGAAAGGCATTCCAAGATATAGGATGGAGCGAGATTATTTAAGGCTTTGTAAACCTTTAGCAGTATTTTATAGTCAATTCCAAATGGCACAGGTAACTAATGTAATGACATCAAAACTGGAGAGATGTGCTTGGATTTTCTTTTCCTAGTTAAGATTTTGGCAGCTGCATTCTGCACTAGTTGCAATCGATTGATGTATTTTTTGGGTAGTAATGAGAGGAGTGTGTTGCCTTAATGTAGTCGACTAAACACAAAAGCGTGAACTAATTTTTCAGCATCTTGTAAAGTTATAAGGGGTGTAATTTTTGCTATATTTCTTAAGTGAAAAAATGTTGTCCTAGTAATCTGATTAATATGTGATTTAAAATTTAGGGCAGAGTCAAACATTACCCCTAAGCCTAAAGGATCAAGTTTATTTCTAATGCTCTAATTGTATCCATTTTTGCCAATCACTAAGATTTCAGATTTCTCCTTATTTAGTTTGAGAAAATTACTACTCATCCATTCAGAAACACAAGTAATTGTGTCAGTGAGACAAGAGAGTCAGGGTCATCAGGCGCTATTGATAAATACAGTTGTGTGTCGTCAGCATAGCTGTGGTAGTTCACGTTATGCCTTGAGATAATCTGACCTAATGGAAGCATATAGATCAAAAGGAGCAGTGGACCCAGGATAGATCTTTGTGGGACACCATATAGAATATCATGTGTCTTTGAAGTATACTTACCACAACAAACAATGCATTTTCTACCTGTCAAGTAAGAGTCAAACCAATTTAAGACACTGTCAAAGAGGCCCACCCACTGACTAAGGCGATTTATAAGAATATTGTGACCAATGGTATCAAATGCGGCACTCAGATCTAAGAGGATGAGAACAGATAAACTGCCTCTGTCTGCATCTACCCGCAAGTCATTTACTGCTTTAACGAGTGCAGTTTCTGTACTGTGATTTGTTCTAAAACCTGACCGAACAGCATGTTTATTCAAGTGGTCATTTAGCTGCATAATGAGTCCCTTTTCAAGGATTTTACTTAAAAAAGGCAGGTTAGAAATAGGTCTAAAATTTTCAAAAACAAAGGCGTCAAGATTATTTTTCTTGAGCAGGGGTTTAACAACAGCAGTCTTAAGACAGTCTGGGAAGGCCCCCATATCTAATTATGAATTTACTATGTCAAGAACACTCTCAGTTAGCACATTAGATACTTCTTTGAAAAAACTTGTTGATATTGGGTCAAGAACGCAGGTGAAGGGTCTCAGTTGAGAAGTTATTTTATATAAATCGGGTAAATCTATCCTGGTGAAACAATTTCATTTCCTTAAATTGTATTGGGGGGATGTACTATGTTATTTCTAATATCATTAATTTTGTGATTAAAAATACAGCAAAAGCCTCACAAGTTTCACTGGATGTTTTTCAGAGACATTCCATTGAATGACCTGGGTTTAGCAAACGATCAGTTGTACAGAATAAAACTCTCAGATTAACTAGCATTGTTATTTATAATTTTAGAGAAATAGCACCTCCTCTCAAGCCAGACTATGTTGTTTTATTCTGTTATTTTAGCCTTCACTATCTCATAGTGGATAATCAATTTAGTTTTTCTCCATTTACGCTCAGCTGTCCGGCATGCTTTCTTTAAATCAGACACGCTTTGGGTCTTCCATGGTGTAACAGTGCTGGAGGATATTTTAACTGTCCTTTCAGGAGCGGCTATGTCAGTGGCAGCTCTCACTTTAGTATTTAAATTTTCCACCTTACTTTTTACATTATTATCACTATTGTAGTAAGCATTACAAATGGACTGGTTGCTTAAAATGTTTGTAAGCTTTGAAGCTGCAGATTAATCAAAGAAGCGTTTTTTAACAATATGCTTCTCCTTTAGTAATCACTAAATCCAACATGTGCCCTCCTTTGTGTGTTGGCTGACTAACATGCTGGCTCAGATCAAAAGAGTGCAGGAGGTTCATGAATTCTTTTGCTTTCAGGTCACACTGATTATCGATATGAAAATTAAAGTTCCCAACTATTAGGATCCTGTCATAGCTGGTAATTATAATTGACACTAAATCTGAGAAGTCCTCAAAGAAAGATGTGTTATACTTAGGAGGTCTATACATGGAAAATACTAGGGAATGAGAAACTCCATGAATAACAACGGCAAGATACTCAAAAGACTTGAATGTACCAAAGCCAACATCTTTACACTTTAACCGGCTGAAGTAAATATTTGCTAAACTGCCGCCTTATAGACTGGAGAACCTCACAAAGACTGGAAAATTATAAATATGATTTAAGTCAAATAAAAGGGTTAAGAACTGGATCCCAGTACTTACAGACTAATGAGTCTCATGTCAATATATGTAAAAATCACCTTGTAGGGAGGGAGTGCTGGCACACTGTTGGTTTCATTCTTCTTTGCGACAAAACAATTTTTGTTAAACCTTACAGTTTTTGCACTTTTTATACATTTTACATTCTGTTATTGAAATTGGATTTTTTATGAATTATATCTAACCAAATTCACAACCTCTGGGACAATTGATTTGAATCTTCATGTGATTCACTGGATGAAACTTTTTTAATTGGATACTGCTGCTTGATGCCTAATTTTTAGTAATATTCTTTTTTTCTTTGATATACTGGATTTCTACCAGCACCATCTAAGCATGTTTCCACTGAATGAGATAAGCTCACCTTTAGAATCTTTCAGGGATGTGGCAGACCTGCCAACTGTTGTAACTGTCTTTTTTGTGTATTTCATGTTGTATTTATTAACATTTGAATATTACCACTTTACCACTTTCCTTGGAAACTTATGGGGCTAAGACGATCATGCCTTTTCATTACCTACCCTTGCCAGTTTACTCAAACATCCCACTCTAGTATTTATTTTTATGTGAATGTCATACTCCTACATTTTTATTGGAAAAACCTCCAGTACCATCATTTTATATTTCCGCTCAGCTGTCACTGCATTACTGTCAGAGCTCACCTGTGCTCTTCCATCCCTCCTTCCTTGATGTGCTTGTCTGCTTTTCTGTTAGCTTTTCTATTTCTCAAATAAGGGCTGGCTTACCACTATGCTAAAATACATTTGTGATAAACATTTGTATATTAAACCCTTTGTTCAGAGAAAATGGTCATACTGGACTGTTTTAAAAGACAATGGTATATTGCAGTGTTCAAAGTATATACACTGTGGATTAGGACATTGCCATTTTCCAGGGAATGGCAGGGAAGTTTATTTTCACCATTTATTTTAGAATACACCGTCCTGCTCAGGGTTTTGGGAATAAGGTCGTAAATGTGCCAGATCCATGGTAGATTGAAATAAACTCTTGTTATGGATCTGCACACAACAAACTTTCATCCATTAACATTGCCATGCCTAAAACAAGGTCTATGAATGGTAAATCTCTGGTACTATATCTGAATTAATTATGGACTGCAACCTAATGAGACTGATTCTCTGATCGTGGCAGTTCCATCCATTTATCCCAGGTCAGAGAAGAAGACTTTCTATAAATGTTAGAATTGAACTAAACATCAAAATACTACCATCTGAATGATTATTGTCCTTTTGAGCATTTGGCTGTAAAACTGATAAATTGTCTGATCCTATCATACTTATCATTCTCTATCCTCCAAAATACAATGAAGCTTTTTAAACCGATCTGATGGAAATGTTATCTCCGTTAACTTCTCTTTCCCAGAGAGTCATTCTTGTAGGTGATTTTAATATCTACATTGACATTTCTACATGTAAACTGACAAATTAATTCCTTTCCCTGCTGGGCTGTTTTGACTTTGTATAGCATGTTAATTTTCCTATCCACTCTGGTGGTCACATATGAGACCTGGTTTGTACATCTAACATATCTGTTGGCAACACTCACAGCAGTAATTTGGGCATCTCTGATCATAAAGCAGTGATTTTCACTGTGTCAGTGCCTCTTCCTACTCTTAACTGTAAATGTCAAATTTCTTTCAGAAATCTTAAATATATATGTTGCACTATCCCTGCTGGATCTATTTCTGATCTGTTTCTGTCTTCCACCTTTCCATCAACATTAGATACTGTATTCTTGTTGCTCAGGGTAACTTATCCCTTAAGTCAGCAATAGATAAAATAGCTCCTTTAAACACAAGGAGGTCTCCTTTAAGCTTTCAAATCCATGGCACAATTCATCAGTATGATCTGGGAAAGCTTTTGTCTAATGCCTTGAGAAAGTGTCAGATAATTCTGGTCTTACTGTGCATGCTCAGGCTTTCTCTAACTATCAAAGAGCTTCCAGAGCTGCACTAACTGCAGCCTAAAATGCATACTATGCCAGAATAACAGGCAGTGGCCTTGATAACCCAAGGGGTTTTGTTCTCTTTGGTTAATAAATTACTTCAACCCACATCTGGTCCTATCACTTTTTCCACTGAAGATTGTGAAAAATGATTTCACTTTTTCCATGATAAAATCAAAACCCTATATGATTCAACTAATACAAGTTAATTCTCATTTTGTATCTTCCAATGGCTTCCCTTTTCCATCCAGCTGATTTTCAACATTTTCACCAGTTTCATCTACATGTATTAATGACCAACTCAGATAAAGTGAGGCCTGCTACTTGTGCACTGAATCCCATTCACACCACACTTATCAAATCCTCCCTTCATGTCATAATCCCAACTGTTACGACAATAATAAATACATTCCATGACACTGGCTGTGTGATAGCTACTCAGAAAATCACTTCTGCAATCCCAACATTAAAAATGTCTGGTCTTTATGCTGACAATCTGAACAATTTTCATTATCTTTGTCCCTTACCTTTTCTGCCTAAAGTTTGTTGAGCATGCTGTGGCCTTCCAACTCAATAGTTACTTAGATCAGATTAGATTAGGTTAACTTTACTAATTCCTTGGGGAAATTCAAATGCATACAGCAACATAAACATGAAAACAAGAACATAGACTCACATGACAGATGATACATCTAATCAAATTTCCCAACAACAATCCTTGGATCACAAAAGACTTGAACACCCTTGAATGCTCTACTGAATTTGAAGAAGAAAGCCTTCAGGACTAGATATAAGGATGAAATCAAAAGTGTGCAGTCAGAACTGAAGAAGCACGACCATGAGGGGAAAACCCAATAAAGAGACAAACATAAGTGCAAGTTGCAACAAAACAACATGAAGGAAGTGTGGAACAGGATGAGGACAACCACTGGTTATAACCAGGCTGTAAAACTTGAAGAGGGAGGGAACAAGAACAGAACTAATTAACTGAATCAGTTTTTCAACAGGTTTGACTCATTCTTGTCAGTACAGCCCACCCCCCCCCCCCCCCCCCCCCCAGGAAAACACTGCTAGCCTATGTGTGCAAGTGAGGAGGTTCCGGAATCCTAACTGACGTCTACACCTTGCACGACCTTCCCCTACAATGAGATCACACCTGTGGTCTCCAGCCCTCTTCCGCTCCCTGTTTCTCTGCTGATCCAGTGAGGAGAGAGCTGGGAAAAAATTCTGCATAAACAAGGCTTCAAGGCCAGATGCAATCAGCCCCCGGGTACTGAAAACATGTGTCAGCCAGCTTTATGGGGTCCTTAATCATCTATTCCCCCTTTCTCTGAATTTGCAGGAGTTTCCCCAACTGTGGAAAACATCCATTATGGTCCCAGTGCCTTCTGGTGATCCCAAGAACTTAAGAAAAGTTTCTCTTACATCATAAATCATAAAGACATTTGAGAGGATGGTCCTAAAACAGCTACAACCCCCTTTAGAACATCTAGATCCTCTGCAATTTGTTTATCAGGCACATACAGGAGTTGAGGATGCTGTCATCTGCATACTCCACAGAGCCTTCTCCTACTTGGACAAAGCCAGTACTGCAGTCAGGATAATGTTCTTTCACTTTTTCTGTGATTATAACACCATTCTGCCTCTTCGACTAGGGAAAAAGCTCAAGGACATGAATCTTGATGCCCCCTCCTGGATCATGGATTACCAGATCAACAGACAGCAGTTTATGAGGATGAGGGACTGTGTGTCAGAAATAGTTGTGTGAAATACTGGAGCAACTCAGAGAATGTTGTGTCTCCCTTCCTTTTTTTACATAATATTAGTAAAATTTTAGTTTTTTTTCTGTTGCAAGACAACAAATACAGGCCTACACATATTTCAATGCAAGTTATGTTTGAGTCAACAAAATACAGTAATCCCTCACTATATCGAGCTTCGCCTTTCGTGGCTTCACTCTATCGCAGATTTTATATGTAAGCATATTTAAATATATATTGCGGATTTTTTGCTGGTTCGCGGATTTCTGCGGACAATGGGTCTTTTAATTTCTGGTACATGCTTCCTCAGTTGGTTTGCCCAGTTGATTTCATACAAGGGACGCTATTGGCAGATGGCTGAGAAGCTACCCAACTTACTTTTCTCTCTCTCTCTCTTGCGCTGACATTCTCAGATCCTGATGTAGGGGGATTGAGCAGGGGGG
Organism: Erpetoichthys calabaricus; assembly: GCF_900747795.2. Classification (NCBI taxonomy): domain Eukaryota; kingdom Metazoa; phylum Chordata; class Cladistia; order Polypteriformes; family Polypteridae; genus Erpetoichthys; species Erpetoichthys calabaricus. The sequence goes on along the minus strand of NC_041398.2, from coordinate 159,202,139 downwards.
CTGTTCACACACCTAGACGATACGGACGCTCGTCTAAAAATGCTGAAAGATTATCTTCACGTTGCTCCCTTCTGTGCAGCTGCTTCGTGAAGCGACATGCTGCACGGTGCTTCGCATACTTAAAAGCACGAAGGGCATGTATTGATTTTTGATTGTTTGTTTTTATCTGTCTCTCTCTCTCTCTCTCTTTCTGTGCTCCTGATGGAGGGGGTGTGAGCTGCCGCCTTCAACAGCTTTGTGCCGCGGTGCTTCGCATACTTAAAAGCCAAACAGCCCTATTGATTTGTTTGCTTTTCTCTCTCTCTCTGACATTATCTGCTCCTGACGCGCACTCCTTTGAAGAGGAAGATATGTTTGCATTCTTTTAATTGTGAGAGGGAACTGTCATCTCTGTCTTGTCATGGAGCACAGTTTAAACTTTTGAAAAAGAGACAAATGTTTGTTTGCAGTGTTTGAATAAAGTTCCTGTCTCTCTACAACCTCCTGTGTTTCTGTGCAAATCTGTGACCCAAGCATGACAATATAAAAATAACCATATAAACATATGGTTTCTACTTCACGGATTTTCACCTTTTGCGGGGGGTTCTGGAACGCAACCCCCGCGATGGAAGAGGGATTACTGTACACAGTTTATGAGAATGAGGGACTGTGTGTCAGAAATAGTTGTGTGTAATACTGGAGCACTTCAGGGAATGCCGTGTCTTCCTTCCTGTTTACTCTCCACAGACTTCCAGCACAATACCACCACTTGCCATTTACAGAAATTTTCAAATGACTCATTCATCATAGGCTGCATTAATAATGGAGATGAGTCAGAGTACAGGAAGGTTGTGAAAGACTTTGTCTTGTGGTGCAACAACCTGCACCTGAACATCAGCAAGACAAAAGAGTTAATCGTGGACTTCCGGTGTGCCAAGAAGTTCCCGAGACCTGTCACCATTCAGGGGGAGGATGTGGGATTGGTGCAGAACTATAAGTACCTGGGGGTTCACATAAACAATAAACTGGACTCTTCTGACAACACAGTGGCGCTGTACAAGAAGAGCCTGAGTAGACTGTACTTGCTAAGGAAACTCAGGTCTTTTGGTGCATGCATCAACCTGCTGGAAATGTTCAATCTGTCCATGGTAGCCAGAATGTTCTTCTACGTTGCAGTCTTCTTGGAAGCAACCTGAGCTCAACCTGAGCTCAGTCTGAGCAAATTTATCAGGAATGCCTGCTATATCACACGGCAAACACCGGACATAGTGGTAGCTGTTGTGAAAAGGAGGATAATGGCAAAATTGGATTTATCATAAAAAATCCCCTGCATCCTCGCCAGGAGGTTCTCTTGGAGTACTTTCAGCCACAGGCTAATTTCCACCATGGTATACTAAGATTCACCTCTGGGGGAACTTTTCTACCTACTGCTATCAGGCAATTCAATGCTTCCACCCAATGTCCATCCATCCATCCAATTTCCAACCCGCTGAATCCAAACACAGCGTCATGGGGGTCTGCTGGAGCCAATCCCAGCCAACGCAGGGCACAAGGCAAGGAACCAATTCCGGGCAGGGCACCAACCCACCGCAGGACACACACCCACACACCAAACACACACTACGGCCAATTTAGAATCGCCAATCGACCTAACCTGCATATCTTTGGGAAGAAACCAGAGCACCCAGAGGAAACCCACGCAGACATGGGGAGAACATGCAAACTCCACGCAGGGAGGACCCGGGAAGCGAATCCACCCAATGTACTCATTAAATCTATTTTTATTTATTTATTTACTTTCAGCTGATTGATTGACTGTATTATCTGTCCTGTGAGTCTGTATCCTTGTTGTTTATATTTCTGCTGTTGTATACATCTGAATTTCCCCATGCGATTAAGGTGTTGTACCGTGTTAGCCATTATGAATGTAGAGAAAAGCCAAGCAAAATGACACCTTTTATTGGCTAACTAGAAAGATTACAATATGCAAGCTTTCGAGGCAACTCAGGCCCCTTCTTCAGAGGGGGCCTGAGTTGCCTCGAAAGCTTGCATATTGTAATCTTTCTAGTTAGCCAATAAAAGGTGTCATTTTGCTTGGCTTTTCTCCCCATGCGATTAATAAAGTTTATCTAATCTAGTCTAATCTAATCTTAATCTTTTATCACAGCTCCAGTTGGTTCAAAGCTCTTCTGCAAGGGTCCTTATACAGACCTACAAAAGAAAACACATAACACCAATCCTGCTCTGGATTCAGCAGCTCTCTGTCTTATTGGATTGAATAGAAAATACCGTTTATAACCTACAAAGCTTTAAATGATCTTTCACTGTACTACTAAGGTACTCCTAAAATGATTCTGGCAATCTCACTTTGCTCCAAACTAACCTGTGCTCTATGGGTGACAGAGACTTCAGCTCTATATTGCCTAGACTTTGCAACAACTTCTCCAAATTAATGAAATCATATAACTTAATTAATTCTGTTAAAAACAACTTAAAACACATTTGTTAAGGAAGGCATTTAACTTACCCTGACACTCTAAACCTTCTTGTAGTTTTTTTTTTTTTTAAATTTTATTTATTAATTTTATTGTAATCATTCCATACAAATAGATCAATTTATAACAAAAAAAAATTGAAGACAAATCAAACCCCACCCCTAGAAGGAGAGCTTAGCCAAAGGAGAATTGCTTAGGGCTTTTTAATAAGGCAACTATAAACAAATGAAAGGAAGAAATACATATAGGCAAATTAAAAATGGAGAAGGGAATTAAATGCGGTAATAGTTATTTCTCTTATTTTAAAATAATATTGATTAGATCTTGTCAGGTTTTAAAAAAATTCTGTACAGATCCTCTAACTGAGAATTTGATTTTTTCCAATTTCAAATAATATAAAACATCGGTTTCCCACTGACTTATCAGAGGAGAGTTAGGATTCTTCCAATTTAACAAAATAAGTCTGCGTGCCAAAAGTGTAGTGAATGCAATCACCGTTTGCTTGTCCTTCTCCACTTCAAGTCCATCTGGAAGAACACCGAACACAGCTGTTAATGGGTTAGGAGGGATTGTGACCCCCAAGGCTGTCTGAAAGGCACTTAAAAATTTTGGTCCAAAATGATGTTAGTTTGGTGCAGGCCCAAAACATGTGACCCAGTGAGGCAGGAGCTTGGTTGCAGCGTTTACAGGTTGGATCTTGCCCTGGAAACATTTTGGACAGTTTTAAGCGAGACAGATGAGCTCGATATATAATTTTTAGTTGAATAATTGTATGCTTTGTGCATATGGAGCTCGAGTGAACTCTCTGCTTTGCTACCTTCCACTCCTTTTCTGATATATTAAGAGATCTTCTTCCCAATGTCCTCTTGGGTCTTTGAAAGGTAGGGCCTCTAACAAGATTTTATATAATGTGGAAATGGTGTTTAATTCCTCGAAATTGAGCAGTATTTTTTCCAGCATGGTGGAGGGTACGAGGTGAGGAAAATCGGGCAGTTTCTGTTTAACAAAATTTCTAATTTGAAGATAGTGAAAGAAATGTGTAGCTGGGAGGTTGAATTTGGAACGTAATTGTTCAAAAGATGCAAATATGTTGTCTATATGAAGATCTCTGAGCATTTTAATCCCAAAACTTTTCCAGATATCAAAAACTGGATATGTTTGCGAGGGTTGAAAGAGGTGGTTCTCTTGCAGAGGTGCCACAGATAAAAGATTTTCCATTTTAAAATACTTTCTAAGTTGGTTCCATATTCTAAGTGAGTAAAGCACAATTGGGTTATTAGTATATTTGCGATAACTTGTACTTATTGGAATGCAGAGCAGGGAGTATAAAGAAGTACTACAGGATTTTACTTCTATTGTGAATCAAGCCTGTGAATGTTCATTTTTTTGTGTTCAGGTTTTTATGGCTTGTATGTTTGCTGCCCAGTAATTAAACTGAAAATTAGGTAAAGCCATGCCACCTTCCGCCTGAAGTCTTTGTAGGGTTGCTCTTCGGATACGTGGGTGTTTTGAGTTCCAAATGAATGAGGTTATTGTTGAATCTAATTGCTTAAAAAACGATTTATTGATATATATTGGAATGTTTTGAAATAAAAAAAGAAGTTTAGGAAGGATATTCATCTTAACAACGTTAATTCTGCCGGCTAGAGTGAGATGAAGGGTTGACCATCTATGCAAGTCTTGCTTAATTTTTTCCATACAGACGGCAAAATTTTGTTGATAAAGAGCTTTATGTTTACTTGTGATATTTACCTCTAGGTAAACCTTCTTGTAGTTTACCCTGTTTGTCTAGGTGCTCAGGATGATTTGCGTTGGTATTACAAATGAAGTTATTTGTTCAGGTTTTTTGTATTGTTGTGTATATATATATATATATATATATATATATATATATATATATATATATATATATATATATATATATATATATATATATATATATATATATATATATATATATATGAAAGACGTATCCATCGCCGAGGACAAGATCATGGTCTCGTTTGACGTTGTATCGCTATATACCATGATTCCGATTCATCTGGCCACAGAAACACTATTAATGAGACTGGATAGCGACCCCACCATAGAGACAAGAACCAAACTGTCCATCAAAGACATAATGAACCTAATATCACTTTGCCAAAAAACTCACTTTCATTTCAAGTATTACACTCAGAAAGAAGGCATGCCAATGGGATCACCGTTATCAGGACTCCTAGCGGAACTGGTAATGCAGCGATTTGAAAACATTTACATTTACATTTACATCATTTAGCAGACGCTCTTATCCAGAGCGACTTACAACAGTGCTTAGTAGTCGACGACTGTTCTTCAGTCTTTAAGGCTAGGATTAAATCTACTGTCATTAAACAAGTTACCGCTGACCAAGTTGTATACAAAACCCTGCTAGAAGAAAATAGTAAGTTAGTACAAAAATTTTTTTATTTTTTTTTTTTTTGAAAAAAAAAGGGTAGAAAAAAGAGTATGGGGACTTTAGTCCAAGTGCTGTTGAAAGAAGTGTGTCTTCAGGCGACGTTTGAAGACAGTGAGGGTCTCCGCTGTTCGTACAGCAAGAGGAAGTTCGTTCCACCACTGAGGAGCCAACACTGCAAAGAGTCTTGATGCATGTCGTCCTCTTCTTTTAAGTAAGGGTGGTTCGAGACGTGCAGTGCTTGATGTTCTGAGACAGCGAGAAGTGACACGCTGCTTGACCAGTGCTGATATGTAAGGTGGTGCAGCTCCAGTTTTGGCCTTAAAGGCAAGTGTTAGGGTTTTGAACCTGATGCGGGCAGCCACAGGGAGCCAGTGCAGGTTCCGCAGCAGAGGTGTAGTGTGCGAGAATTTGGGAATATCAAAAACGAGTCTTGCAGCTGCATTCTGGATCAGTTGAAGTGGTCGTGTTGCCTGAAAACATGGCTTTATCCCAGATCACACCCAAAATTTGGATACGCTTTGTAGACGACACATTCGTCATACTAAAAAAGGACCAGCTGAATGAGTTCTACAATCATATCAACACAATATTCCCCTCAATCCAGTTCACAGTGGAAAAAGAAATGAACCGACACATCAGCTTCCTGGACATCTACATCAAAAGAAATAATGACATCACCCTGACCACAAGTGTTTACCGCAAAGAATGCTACGCAGACAAGATTTTACACTTCACCAGCAACCACCCGGTATCTCATAAACGGAGCTGTGTGAAAACCCTATTCAGACGAGTCCATACTCTTTGTACGGTAATACTAAGGAAACAAAAATTAATGAGAGACGCTATCTCTTCCACCTTTTCACCTCAAACGGATACTCAAAAACATTCATCAATCGGAGCTTACACAGGAGACGCCAAATAACTCAGCAAACAATCGACTTAAATCAGAACCCCCACCCCACCTGGCACTCACTCCCTTATCACCACAAGGTGTCAGAAGGTACAGCGCGCATCCTGACCAAGTGGGGCGTCAGAATAGCACACAAACCCACGAACAATCTGCGCACAGTCCTCTTTAATGCCAAAAACAAGAAATCGACAGCAGAAACACGAAACACAGTTTATAGTATCCCATGCAATTCTTGCTCAGAGGTATGTATACATAGGACAAACTTCAAAAAGAATCTCAACACGTGTGCAGGAACATCGCAACACCGTCAGAAGAAAGGATGCACTATCATTGATCTATGCACATACTAAATCGACAGGACATACATTCAACTGGGACAATGTAAAAGTAAAATTTAAGGCCAGTATTAAAAGTGCCAGAGAGTTGGCCGAGTCTTGGCTATCAAATGAAAACGCCATCAACAGACACTTGGACATAAATCCAGCATATGCTAACTTAAGAAGAACATGTACATAATAAATAAACTATACAAACCCCCCCCCCACCACCACCCCTCGATCATACTGACTTAGTCACCTCCCCCCACAAACCACTTAATGTGTTGCTATATATTGCCTTTGATTCTTGTAAGTCTAAGCATTATCCTCTGATGAAGACTTTATGATACGTGATTCATTTTTTTTCTCCCTTTGTGGATCTCCAGCTGCAAATATGCAAACCGTATCACAGACCTTCTCTTCCATATATATATATATATATATATATATATATATATATATATATATATTCTGGTTTATTGCATCTTATTCTAATGTAAAGCTTTGTTTCTCCTGCATTGATGTTTTTTGAGTATTTTAAGCATTCATTATTTTTATCTGGTGTTTTATATGCCCTGTTGTTCATTCTGAATTTCTGTAAAGTGCCTTGAGCATAGTTTAGTATGCATAGCACTATCAATGTCTTTTGTGATTGAAATTTACAGAGAACAAAATTTTAAAATTGTTTAAGACTATTTATATTTAGAAATGTACTAGAAGCATATGAACAGCTCCAGTCAGACTAGAAATGTTTTTCATATTTATCAAATATAACTGGTTATTCTGAAAAATATAATTAGTGTTCACTTCAAAATAGAGTATTATTCATAGTTATATTTTCAACTGTCTTTCATTCACATTTAATATTCCATATCCCTTTGCTATTGTACTCTTTATTTTTCTATTTGTTGTTTGCAGATTTAAAAGATTTTTTTCCCCTCTAGCATAACTCTGGCCCAACATACGCTACAATTTTGAAAATGAACGCAAGTGTGTCTGGTAGGAAAGGCACATATGATTAAGCAGCCAGTTGCCTTTCTGCCTAAAATGTGGATTTATGCAGTGACAATAAGAAATATACAGACATCTGGTTTTGTAAGAACTGACATTAACGTAAGAAAAGGTAAATTCAAACGATTCAGGACTAACAGTCAGTGGCACCATGCAGTATGTGCTATGCAGTAGTAAGTACAAACCTAGGCAATTTAGTGGGCCCGATGTTGATGGTGATTGATGTTAACACATCCAGCTTTCTGACTAAACAGCTGACTTGCTGCCTCCATAACTGACTTTCTACTCTCTAAAATTAATTAGTTTGCACAGCAATACTACAACAATAATTTCTGGGAAAAAAAGACAAAAAAATCAGTACTAGTCTTATACTGTATAGCACAACTTGAACTTAGTTGCATGTTGGAGCTGTCAGCATGTTGGAGACTTGCTTGGCATTACAGAATGTGTTTGTTAACCAGTTTATAGAATTCAGTAGTGTAATTGGAGACATTATAGGTCTTGAGGGGATAGCTTCATTAGCAATGCCTATCTTCTGTTAAGAAAAAAAAAATGTTTTGCACTCAGTAGATTGGAAAATGAAATTTACTTTTAGTCCCATACTCCTACCAGCATATGGGCCAAATGGATTATATTCACTTTAACACTTTGTATAACAGATGATAAACTGCATATTTCCAATTATCAAGAGTGTTCCCTGATCTCTGGTGGTATAAAGCTAAGAATTTAAGTTATTTTCAATACATGAATAATTAATGACACAGTACATCATACAAAATATAAATATATGAGTGCAGTGAATTTAGAATAATAACTTTAGACTCAACTTGCATTTTAAGCAGGTGGCACACTTCTTACACTCTTAGACTGAAGCTGGCATCAGTTGAACTAGAAGAAACGTCTTTACTGATTTTATGGAGCCATTCACTTCATGTAGTGACAAATTGATAAACTGTTGATATTTTGTGCTTTTTATTTTTATTACATTTTATTTGTAAACGTTGCAGCTAACTAGGGTTTTCTGTTAGTCTTCTAAAACTGTGGTAATCATATTGTTCAACTTATAAAATTTGCTTTCAAAAATATTGATTACTGGCCTATATGGAAATTTCACCCCCAGTCAATGTGTTCATGTGTTCAAACATTTACCCAAGTACTACCCGGTGTGCATTTCGTTTGAATTGTGAGCAGCTTTCACATGGCAGATATGTAATTATGATGTCCTTGCAATCTAGGAATATTTACAATTAAGGGAGGTATGAGCTGTGTTTCAAGAAGAAACGCATGCCACATGCTTAAAATTCAATGCAACTTGTATATTTTGTGCTGATTCAAAATATCCTTTTATATTATGTCTATTAGCAAAGGTAATTAAGTTAGTCACAGTCTTATTACATTTTCATTTTACTGCAGATTGATAATTATTTTTCATTTAAAATAACTACTGTTGAATTCCTGTTCTTTTGTGCATTTGGAACATCTTTCCTCAGTTTTCAGCAGCAATCACCATTCACTGTTGGACCTCATATTTCTTGGTAGAGTACTGATATCATGATGGAAGCATTCTCTGTGCTCTTTGCATCTTCTGTTATCCATCTGAATCCTGTAATGTTCTGAAGTGTATAAGTAGCAGACTAGTGAGTGTAAAAGTTTCCCTGTATTTTTGTGATATTCATTGCAGTAGAGTGTTGTACAGTGTTAGCCATAGATTGATACACCTGTAACACCTTGCCTGATGAAGGGACCTTAGATGCCTTGAAAGCTTGCATTTGTAATCTATTTAGTTAGCCAATAAAAGGTGTAATTTCACCCTACTTTCTCTTGTGATATTCATTATTATTGTTTTAGATTTTCTCATCTTTTTGTTAATTAACTAGGCTCACTTTGCTCGCCTACCTCCTTCAATCGACCCCCGACCACCCACCCCCCCAGGGCGCGCTATGGGCCAGCCACTTCATGTCTCTGCCTCTCATGTTGTGAAGGGGGGTTTGGGGCTGAAGGATCAGATGCTGGTTTGCTGCTGCCGAGCTGCCTGTTCTGCTTGTCGCACTGCATGTCGATCATTTAAAAGCCTGTACAGCAGCTGTCCTTTTGTCTTACTGCCTTGTCTCGCGGGACGTTAAAGTGTATCAGAGAAAATCATATATCGTCTCCTTACAAGATTTTTTTTATCATAGAGAGAGTCTTATAATAGAGAGATAGCTTGTTTTTCTGTGATTTTATTTCATTATTCTGGCAAAGTCATTTTGTCTTCTGTTTGTCGATGGTACTTTGTGGTATTTTTTCATTGGTTACAGTGATATTGGTTACAATCTCCTTGCTTGTTGCTGTTCATGTGACAAATTGTGTCCTTGTTCCCCACCTACTGTATATATTGTAAGATGGCCACATACTGAGCTCTGTAACAAAGTCTTTGGATATTCTAAGAAATTGCTCTGTGCAATTCATGCAGAAAATGTTTGATTTTTTTTATTTTATTAACTTTGTTTTTGACTTCTGCTCTAGCCTTTCTACTTAAGATTTCTGTCATTAGTTTTGGTTTAAGAAACATTCTCTTTTTTCAGACCTTACCAGTTTCTAAACCCCAAATCAGACTACTTCTTTACTTAATAAATATACAAGTTGTTTCCAATTCTAATTAAAAAATGCACACATTGTAAACATCAACATGCATTACATGTATTGCTTCTTTCTTTGTTTGTCATTATGCCATCATTTTTGTTCCATTTTTATTCTTTTGCATATAACTCATAGCAAGGGCACCACAAAATGTCTGCCTACGCCTCTGCTCTCACCCAGAGATAATATAATGCCCTCCTTCCTGAGCTGTGTACTTTTTCTGTGCACCCTGCTTTTGAAGTTCACAACTCACTGGAAGGAAACTTAATTTAAATGTCTAAAGTGTTTCAGACACAGAATATGAAATCATTCACCTTTATCATTATTTTAGATAATATATCCATAACCAGCTACATTAGCATAGTGTACATATATGTAGAGAATTAAAAATAAGAGGCAGAAGAAAAATCGAAAAAGAGAGAGAATGACCTTATTGTCATTCTCTCACATAAAATAATGTGCCTTTTTCCTTCTGGATTTTTTGCACATCCCAATCACTTACCATGCCACAGCAACACTCTTAAGGACCTCATTTTTCCACTCTTTTGTAATTACACACTTGACTGACTGCTCATATCCTTCTCTGGTCACACTACCTACCCTCCTTGTTCCATGATGACAGTAATAGTAGTGGCTTGCTGCTCTTTATTTAAGTGTGATTTCCATTCCCAGAGTTAACATATCTGTCATCGTATAGGTCATGATAAAAAGCAGTAAGCTGCAACATATAATCTATATTTATGAAAAATGAGAATATGAAGCCTTCAATTAATATTCATATGTATGTCATATTTTAGTGTGCTTCCATAACAGGGATTTCTTTAATACATTAAGTAGATATGAATGTTATTTATATAGAAGTTGCTGTGCCTTAAAATGTTATTTGTCTGTGAAGCTAAAGTTGATGTTACTATGCAAAAAGAATGTGAATCTGAAAAGTGAACGAGATTATAATTACCCCATTCTTTTATTCATAATGCCTTTTTGATGTTAAAATAGTCCTGTTAATCAAGCATCTATAATGTATAAAAATGCATGCCAATAGAAAAGAAATCCATTCATTCATATACTTTGTTTTTGAGATTTTTCTTTGCTACTTAGGGTTGTTGGGTAAATTTTAATATATTTTTTATAAACCTAGAGATACAAAAGAATTAGCTGTAGCTATTTATACTTTATTTTTATTATAGTTCTGATCCATATATCCATAAAATGGAGCACATAAAATCTATAAAAATCTGTCTAATATAATACTTAATAAAGCCACTGAAATGCCGTCTTCACTTAAACTGATAACCAACGTAATTGTACCTTTTAGAAAGGAAAATGGCATTGACTGCAATAAAAGCATTGATGGTTTAGCATAAGGAGAAAGAGGTGATTAATACAACATGTCATCTATTCTGAACAAGATGTACACAGCCTGCATAATTATAGAAATAACATTTCAAAATGTTATAGAAAAAAAGTACAGTATGGTTTTCTAGGAGTGTTTTATTGAGGTCATTAGAGGAAGGGATACCATTTTCTTACTTCTTCATTCAAAGGACAGTGTCTTTATGAACCCTGTATGTGTTCTGTCTGTTGATGTGGAGATTAAACCTCTATCACCCAATATTAAACACTATATTTTCAGTCTTCTTCACTGTGACTAAAGATCACAGAACAGAGCCTTAGGCAAGACTCCACTTGTAGATTGGAACCAGCATTTACCCAGCAATAAAAGTGGAGACTTAAATTGATATCAAACTATTTATTAATTTACTGATTATCAAACTGCTATCAAAAAATGCAACAAATTCCATCCATTCATGTTATGGCTTGAACAAAGCAGAGTTTATCCTGGCAGCATTGAGTGCAAGGCAGAAACCGCCCCTCAACCGTCAACTGAAGACAGTGGGGAAGAATAAAATACAACATTTTAACAGAAAAACTGTGAACTTCAATTATAACAATAAGTAAACAAATGCCTTTATGCATCCTGTGTAAAAATGTATCTTATTGTCAGTCTTGTGGACAATGAATGACAGCAATGCTTAGTATTTTGAAGTGCAGGGAATTCTTCAGCATGAACATTCTGAGTTCGTTACCATTATTGTGTATATAAGTCAAGGAGAGCGGCTTTTCATGCTGAGGCCATTTATACTAGAAAAATAACTTAATAAAAATGTTTTGTTTTAAAGAGTTTCAGAGTCATAATTCTGGTGATGCTTCAGCCAATACCGATGCATACACAGAGATCAAATTTTGTTACCTGAATATTATTGGTCAGGCGTTGTTTCAAGGTTTCTGCTTTACCTACATGATTGTGGGGAAGCATAAAAATACAGCATTTTAACAGAAAAACTGTGAACTTCAATTATAACAATAAGTAAACAAATGCCTTTATGCGTCCTCTGTAAAAATGTATCTTATTGTCAGTCTTGTGGACAATGAATGACAGCAATGTTTAGTATTTTGAAGTGCAGGGAATTCTTTAGCATGGACATTCTGAGTTCATTACCATTATTGTGTATATAAGTCAAGGAGAGCGGCTTTTCATGCTGAGGCCATTTATACTAGAAAAATAACCTAATAAAAATGTTTTGTTTTAAAGAGTTTCAGAGTCATAATTTTGGTGATACTTCAGCCAATACCGATGCATACACAGAGATCAAATTTTGGTACCTGAATATTATTGGTCAGGCCTTGTTTCAAGGTTTCTGCTTTACCTACATGATTGTTTGTCTGAAGAAGTACAACCTGACTTCTGTGTTTAACTCACTTCCTCTTAATTTCTGTCAGTGACTTTAAGCATGTTACTGACCATTTAACAAAAATAATTCTGCATTATCATCTTTAACAATGCCATTGAGAAATTTGCAGAATTTGAGTAATTCATCATGCAGAATTCTCTACTCAAGATTAAAGAGGTTTAATTCTCTTGGCTATCAAAATATGACACATTATTTAATGCAGGAATGTATTTAATTGTTCTTCTCTTCACAGTTTCTAGAGCCAATGTGTTATTCTGGAAGCAGGATAACCAGAACTGCAAACAATGCAGTCTCACCTGAAATATTTAATTATTGAAATATGAACATAATGTCTCTTAAAATCATTTATAAACTAATGACATTTTGCTGGTCTTTTCAACTCATTCTGCAGGGCCTAGAATATGAGATTGTAGGAAAATATAAACTCCTAAATAACTTTTTAATATAAACTCCTAAATAACTTTTAAGTGTGAGCTTTCAGTAGACTGGGCCAGCCCAGCTTGCATTCACAATTAATGTTTCTTTTCCCTGCATGTAGCACTGTAAACCTCTCTATAGTAAACCTTTATTAAAAGTTTGCAAAGTTCTGAAGAATATTTGGCTCATCTTGAATGGTTTTTATTGCCTCTCAGTAGTACAACCTGAGATAATCTGAGCAAATCATGTGTTAAACCTGTAAGGTTTTATTGTATGCGATGAAATCACTATCAGTAAAATATGTAATATCCATGTTACCTGACAGAAAAGTTTAAAGGTTCCTTTTTCTAAAATTTGTTGACCTCCTTGTGATACATTAGATTGGTGTTCTTTTGTGGCCTGGCTCTTGAATTATGTCCAGTGTTGCAAGGATAATCACTGCGTCCTTGAGACTTCGAAGTGGCTGCAGTTCAGAAAATGCATGGATTTATATAGAGATGCTTGACCTATCTCAAGTTGAAATATTTTTTTTGTTTAAATGACTCTTTTGGACACTGCATGTGTTTAAGTGAAAAAACGCAAAGCAGGCTGATGGATAGCTGATTGAGTGACACTTTTAATCAACAAAGTGTTTTTTAATCAACACAGTATTAACTGAAATTCATTTTTTGTTACTTTGTAAATACAGTATATTTAAGAGCATCAATGTATGTTATCAGAATATCACCTGACAAGGTGATTTTAATGAACAGTTATTGTGCAAGGAAGCATTTTGGATTTATAAATTATCTACTTTACAACCATCAGGTGTAAATGAAACTTTTAATGCTTTCCTTGATAAGTCAATCTCAGTTACCTTTATTTTCATTTCTGGGTTGAGGGCTCTTCCTTCCTCTTAGTCCCAATAAACTGACAAGCTTGGGTGAGTTTACAGCAACTTGACATATATTTTTAACCAGCACTTTTGATGCTTAGCAGTATAGAGATATTGCAGCACTAGGAAAAGCCCAGAGAAGAGCGAGGGTATGAGTTATGAAAGATTAAAGAAGCTGAGCCTGTACAGTTTAAGCAAAAGGGGATTAAGAGGAGACACAATTCAAGTGTTTAGAGTTATTAAGGTAATTAGTACAGTGGATCAAAAGACTTTAACTGTTTGTATTTGCTTTTCTACAAAAAATAGTGGGTGTATATATCTATTAACAATCTTTCTGTATATTGTAGCACAGATACAGTAGAATATTGATGTGAAAGCTTTGTCCTATGCAGGTATTTTTTTTTTGCTGTGTATGAGTTTGTAGTTACTGAGCTATACTATACATTAAAGATGAAAGAAATGCATTTATGAAAACATTGGTACTGTTCTTGTAAGACGTTGAAATTGTTTTCATTTTCATCATGTTTGAAAGAATGCAATTGACTACAACATAAGCTGTAGATGCATTTATTGACAAATCATTTACTCAGGATCACTGGTGTTTTCTTTACTTTCTATAAACTTACAATGAAAAATCATCTGCATAAAAAATGCTTTACAATTTACCTTGTCTTGGTGCCTTCTGACAGTTTTTTAATTTTCTTGGACAGTTAATATTTACTAGCTGTCCACACTTCTTTTCCCTGGAAAATGTTGATGGGAAAGCCTTCCCATTCACTTCAACATTGACCCTGCACAAATGTAGCAGTAAATGTACTGTAATTCTTAGCCATCTCTACATTTGTCTTTTTTACTTTCTCTGTATTATGGAAGAAGTTTTATTTTCAGGAAAAAATTGACACTGGGTTTACAAGTTTTGACATCCCTTTGTAGTAAAAATATTGTGGATACTGTGACTCCAAAGCATAATAACTGATTCTTATGAAAGTTCTGAACAACTTGCAAGTAAGAATTTTCCGTACTGATTAGCTTTTAGAAAATTCCAACCATCAAATAACAACAAAAGCCAAACCATTGCTCAGAGGTTCCTTGAATTTCACACATACTTTGAGGATTTTGAAAAAAAAAACTTTGTTTAATTTCTGAATTCATTTCAAGGCTTGAATTTTAAAATTTGAAACATTAAACATTTAGATTTCACTAGTCACAGCAGCTATTTTCTAATTCCAAAGAAAAACTGTTTAGACTGTATATCTTTATTAAATAACCAGGATATGTATTTGTTTGTGGCATCCAGTTAAATTTTGTTTAAAACTTTTTTCTATATAAAGTCTTAAAATTGGCTCCTTAGGTTTATGATTTGGGATTGGTATCCTATAGATCACCTCAGGTTCATGACAGGTGGTGTGGGTGTCTACTTCTTCTCCTCCTCTGTTTTTTGCATCTTAAGCAAAACAAAATAAGAGTTATGTAATTAATATAATTCAAATTTGATCAGATTTACTTCAAACATGTTAAGTGCAAATGTTTCATATTTTTGGATATGTAATGCCTACTGAGTAATGCCTTCCCTGTCTCTGTCACTGCCTGGAAGGTGACCCTCTGAAGCACATGTGTGACAATATATACAGTATGTATATATATTTAAATACAGAGACCGAGAGGTCGTGGACTCAAGAGAGAGCATTGCCGTTGGCATGAAAAGAGCCCTTACGATGAACAAGTGAAAGATTTTATGGTTGTAGGTCAAGAAACCACCTAGTGACCCACAGATTAGACTCTTTGTGCAGGGCCATCCACTGTAGGGGTGCATGATCTGTCACAAGAGTAAATTCATAGCCCAAGAGGTAGTACCTCAACTGAGTAATCGCCCATTTAATCGAAAAGGCCTCTCATTCCACTGCTGCATACCTAGTCTCCTGATCCAACAGCTTCCAGCTCAGGTACAGGTGTCCAAAGCGTCCGTCTGGAGTATGGGGCACAAAGCAGGGAATATAAAGAAATACTGCAGGATTTTACGTCTATTGCGGACCAGGCCTGTGTATGTTCATCTATTTGTGTCCAGGTTTTTATAGCTTGTATGTTTGTTGCCCAGTAATAAAACTGAAAGTTAGGTAGAGCCATGCCACCTTCTGCCTTAGGGCTTTGTAGGGTCGCTCTTTGGATACGTGGATGTTTTGAGTTCCAAATAAATGAGGTTATTGTTGAATCTAATTGCTTAAAAAATGATTTATTGATGTATATTGGATGTATATTGGAATGTTTTGAAATAAAAAAAGAAGCTTAGGAAGAATATTCATCTTAACAATGTTAATTCTTCCAGCTAGAGTGAGATGAAGGGGTGACTATCTATGCAAGTCTTGCTTAATTTCTTCCATACAGACGGCGAAATTTTGTTAATAAAGAGCTTTGTGTTTACTTGTGATGTTTACCCCCAGGTATTTGAACTGATCTGCAATGATGAAAGGTAGGGTGTTTAATCTAATATTATATGTTTGAGAATTCACTGGAAAGAGTATACTTTTATTCAGATTATTTCTGAGACCAGAGATCTTTTGAAATTCTGTAAGTGCTGTTAAGACTGCAGGCACAGAATTTTGTGGGTCTGATATATACAGTACCATACCATCTACATATAGAGAAATTTTCTGTTCCAGTCCTTCTCTGATAATCCCATTTATCTGATCAGCATTTCGACAGTGAACCACCAATGGTTCAATGGCGATTGTAAATAGCAGTGGTGACAAGGGGCATCCTTGTCTGGTACCACGTTCTTGTTTAAAGTAGTCTAAACAAATGTTGTTAAGACAAACTGAAGCTTCTGGATGGTATACAGTAGTTTGATCCATGCACAAATGTTCAGGCCAAACCCAAATTTCTCTAATGTAGTGAAAAGGTATTTCCATTCAATCATGTCAAATGCTTTTTCTGCATCCAATGATAATAATATTTCTGGGGTGTTTCACTTTGTTGGTAAGTGTCAACCCTTGATAAATCCAGTTTGATCTTGTGATATTACTGAAGGCAGCGCTTTCTCCATCCTTCTAGCTATGATTTTTGAGAGTATCTTAACATCATTATTCAGAAGTGAAATTGGTCTGTATGATGCACATTGTAATAAGTCCTTATTTTGTTTAGGAAAGATGGTGATTAATGCTTGGCGAAAAGTTTGACGTAGAATTTGATTGTCTCTAGCTTCTGTAAATTTTGCTAATAGGAGGGGAGCTAGCTGAGCGGAGAATTTCTTATAAAATTCTGCAGACTAGCCATCAGGGCCTGCTGCTTTCCCGCCTTGAAGTGACTTTATAGCATCTAGTAATTCTGATAGCACCAGAGATTTATCCAATTCCTCCGCACTAAAAGTATCTATTTGTGGTAACTGTAATGTATCCAGAAATGCATTAGATTGTGTGTTGTCTTCTTTAAACTCAGTAGAATATAAGGATTTATAGTAGTCTCTAAATGTGTGCATTATATTTTTATGGTCAATGATTTCGTCTCTGTTCGTGTTGGTGATTACTGGGATTGCATTGCGAACTTCTTGCTTGTGGATTTGTTGAGCTAAAAGCTTATTAGCTTTCTCTCTGTGTTCATAGTAATGATGTCTAGATTTATAAATTAGTTGTTCAGTTTCTTTAGTTGTCAAGAGGTTGAGTTCTGAATGCAGAGCCTGCCTTTTCATATGTAGAGCCTTACTTGGAAGCCTGGCATGTTCGTCATCTATTCTAGTAATTTTGCTTTTTAGTTCTGATACTTTCTTGGTTTCTAATTTATTCGTGTGGGAAAGATATGAAATAATCTGTCCTCTTAAGAAGGCCTTTAGAGTTTCCCAGAGTATTCCTGCAGAAACCTCTGAGGATGTATTTGTCTCTAGGAAGAAACTGATTTGTTTGGATATAAATTCTGTACAGTTCTCGTCTGCTAATAGAAGCGGGTTAAGACGCCATCTGTGAGGTGAGTGCGTGTGGCATAGTGACTTTAGCTCCAAGATCAGAGGTGCATGGTCGGGGCCATTTCAATGTGGCATCTACCTTTGAACACTTTGAACACTGTGGTTTCATGGTATCCCGACCCACTAGGTAGCCCAAATATTTGGCTTCTTTCACCCCAAAAAACATTTTTTTGGACTGATGCGAAGTCTGGCTTTTCCCAGCATCCATAATATCACTTTGACCTGCTGTATGTGTTCCTTCCATGTGCTGGAATAAATGACCACGTCATCTAAGTAGGCAGCACTTTGCTTGTTATTGGGGTGGAGCAGTTTATCCACCACACACTGGAAAGTTGCAGGAGCCCCATGTAACCCAAATTGAAGGAGATGATACTGCCAGTGTCCACTAGGAGTGCTGAAAATGGTCTTTACCTTTGTGGAGCCCATTAAAGGAATCTGCCAGTACCCCTTCGTCATGTCAAGAGTGGTCAAAAATCTCGCCTGTCAAAGTCTCTCAAGGAGGTCGTACATTCAAGGCATTGGATAGGTGTCAAATTGGGAGACTTTATTAAGTCGATGGATGTCATTGCAAAATCTCCAGCTCCCATCGGGCTTACAAACCAATACAATTGGACTGGACCAGGAACTATAACTTTCCTCTATCACTCCTAGTTCCAGCATGCATTTGATTTCAATCTCCACCTCTGCCTTCTTTGCCTCGGAAAGCCAATAAGGGCGTTCTCAAACGATAAGCCCAGGTTCTGTCACGATGTTGTACGCAATCAGGGAGGTTCTTCTAGGTTTTTTACTCACTACCTCCAGGACAGACAAGATGGCTACTTCGAGCTCCCATCTCTATCTATGAATTAATTCAGGGCCGAAGTTAAGGTTATTGTCCTTCCACGGCAAGTTTACATGATATACCCGCTCGCTCGGTCGACAATTGGGTTGTTTCACCAAATAATCAATGAGCCTTTTCTTATCCTTAACTTCATAAGGGCCTTGCCAAAGGGCTAGCAACTTAGAATGGGAGATAGGAACTAACACCATGACACAATCCCCTGGAAGGAATTCTCGGAGAGTCGTCCCATGGTCATAATAATGGGCCTGAGCTGCTTGTGCCTCCTCCACGTGACTTTTTAATATCGGTCAAATTTTCCCAAATCTATCACATAACTGCACAATATATTCTGATATATTGGTAGAGGGAAGAGCCTCTCCTTCCCATCCTTCTTTTAAAATATCCAATATTCCCCGAGGTTGTCATCCATATAATAATTCAAAAGGAGAGAACCCTGTAGAAGCTTGTGGGACTTCCCTATAGGCAAAGAGTACGAGGTGGAGGAGCTGATCCCAGTTCCTCCCTTCCCCGCTGACCACCTTGCGGAGCATTTGTTTGAGAGTCTGATTAAATCTCTCTGCTAGACCATCGGTTTGAGGATGATACACCGCGGTCTTTAAATGCTGTATTTTAAGAAACTTGGCCGTCTTCTTGAACGTCTCTGAGGTGTAAGGCGTCCTTTGGTCAGTAACACGTGCAAAGACCCCTAACAAGTTCCCTTGCGATAGCCTTAGACATGGTTGAGCACAAGGGAACAGCCTCTGGATTTTGAGTGGCATAATCCACAAAGAGTAATATATATTTGTGTCTTCAGGCTGAGGGCTCTAGGAGTCCCACTATATTGAACCCAATTTGCTCAAAGGGAACATCAATCAAGGGAAGGGGAACGAGAGGAGCTCAGTCCTTCCTAGGAATTTGCCGTAATTGACTCTCCGGAACCTCCTCATTAATTCTTGGCAAATAAAATCTGAGCTTAATTCACTCTAAAGTCTTTTCGGTGCCCAAATGGCCTCCTAGGAGGTGTGCATGTGCCAATTCACAGACCTGCCACCGGTAGGTTTGTGAGATTAACAACAACTTCCGCACCTCCCTCCCATGCTTTGTTACTCAATATACAGTAATCCCTCCTCCATCGCGGGGGTTGCGTTCCAGAGCCACCCGCGAAATAAGAAAATCCGCGAAGTAGAAACCATATGTTTATATGGTTATTTTTATAATGTCATGCTTGGGTCACAGATTTGCGCAGAAACACAGGAGGTTGTAGAGAGACAGGAACGTTATTCAAACACTGCAAACAAACATTTGTCTCTTTTTCAAAAGTTTAAACTGTGCTCCATGACAAGACAGAGATGACAGTTCCGTCTCACAATTAAAAGAATGCAAACATATCTTCCTCTTCAAAAGAGTCAGGAGCAGAGACTGTCATAAAGGCAGAGGAAAATCAATAGGGCTGTTTAGCTTTTAAGTATGCGAAGCACCGCGTCACAAAGCTGTTGAAGGCGGCAGCTCACACCCCCTCCGTCAAGAGCACAGAAGGAGAGAGAGAGACAGAGAAAAACAAGCAAGCAAAAATCAATACGTGCCCTTCGAGCTTTTAAGTATGCGAAGCACTGTGCAGCATGTCGTTTCAGGAAGCAGCTGCACAAAAGATAGCAACGGAAGATAATCTTTCAGCATTTTTAGACGAGCGTCCGTATCGTCTAGGTGTGCGAACAGCCCCCCTGCTCACACCCCCCTACGTCAGCGCAAGAGAGAGAGAGAGAAAGTAAGTTGGGTAGCTTCTCAGCCATCTGTCAATAGCATCCCTTGTATGAAATCAACTGGGCAAACCAACTGAGGAAGCATGTACCAGAAATTAAAAGACTCATTGTCCGCAGAAACCCGCGAAGCAGCGAAAAATCCGCGATATATATTTAAATATGCTTACATATAAAATCCGCGATGGAGTGAAGCTGCGAAAGGCGAAACGCGATATAGCGAGGGATTACTGTAATAGGTCATTTTCAATCACAAAGTGAGGACCCTGTGGCATGGGCTTATGTGTGTGTTGGCCATTGACAAGAACCACTGCATTTTTCACAAACTTTAGGGAGTCATCATTCCACTGCTCCCTTTTAAAAGAAGCTGGTGTCTCTCTAAACTGAAAGTGCATTTCGGCGAGAGGATCCAGTCTGACTCCAAGGTTGGGGAATCCTCCTGGCTCATTGTGGCACTGGTAGATGACATACTCGCCTGTGACAGGCCAGGAATCTCCCCATCCACCTCTTGGTCTTCCGGATCTCTCTCCACCGGCTGGTTACACGGCATGGAGGCAGCTTGAGTTAGGTTAGTCCCGTCTATAACTAGGCTTATGTTGCTATCAGGAGTACTTAGTAGTGCACCACATTTATGGTAAAACCAGTCCCACCCTAGAATCACCGGAAAGGGTGGTTTGGGGAGGACTAAGGGGAATTTTTTTCCATAACTGATGAAACAGAGCAGTTTTATAATTATGGGTTTCACTGTGTATGCATCTAATACTGGTCTTTATTTTTTTCCATTGTCACGGTAGTACATATCGGCAATCAACAATGGAAATGTTGCTGCCAGAATCCAGGAATGCTTTGACTCGGAAGCCATTTACAACGACTACTCCCGTATGAGTCATAGTCAAGGAGTTTGTAAGTGCACATAACCGTTCCCCCTCTCTCCACCTGCATCCCTCCTCGCTCCCAGGTAAGCGGAATGGCCACCGGCCTGTGTACATCGGAACAGGCTTCAGTTTATAAGAAAGAAACCTAATTTGTTGGACATAATTCCTATGGAGTCCACTAAAGGACCGTTCTGCTCTCTCAGATTGCAAGGATGGCTTGGATGTTTCTATGAGCTGTATTAGCTCCGCTATGGAGTGAAAGTCTTCCCAGTCCGGCTGGGTAAAATTGTTGGAAAGACCCTTTTTTAATATAAAGCATGCTACCTGCTGTACTATTTAAGAGGTGGTCAGTTCAAATGGCTGTAGCCATTGTGCCACCAATTCCCAGAGGGCAAACTCTCTGGATTGAATTCCCAAGTTTTTATTTTTTCTACCTGCTGGCCTGGGGATAGCCCATATTTATCTGGGATCTTGATCCCAATGGGTGGCTGAGCTGTCTCCTCCAAGAGGCCATAATAAGCTCCTTTTGTTTTCCCCCCAGGAACCAGCCCACATCTATGTCTCTTCCACACTCTCCCATTCGTTAACTATTAGCCCCGGTTTTATATTGTGGGAGCGTAGCCTGTACTGAGTCACTCTGGACCACTAGACAAACCCCCCACTGAGCTAAAAGTATTTTGTCTGAAGTCAGGTATTGTAATGACTAAACATGGATCCATCTATTTTGAAACTAGGGTGTTCTGGTAATATTACTTGATTATTATTGACTGTAATATTACAGTCTTGTGGACAATGAATGACAGCAATGTTTAGTATTTTGAAGTGCAGGGAATTCTTTAGCATGGACATTCTGAGTTCATTACCATTATTGTGTATATAAGTCAAGGAGAGCGGCTTTTCATGCTGAGGCCATTTATACTAGAAAAATAACCTAATAAAAATGTTTTGTTTTAAAGAGTTTCAGAGTCATAATTTTGGTGATACTTCAGCCAATACCGATGCATACACAGAGATCAAATTTTGGTACCTGAATATTATTGGTCAGGCCTTGTTTCAAGGTTTCTGCTTTACCTACATGATTGTTTGTCTGAAGAAGTACAACCTGACTTCTGTGTTTAACTCACTTCCTCTTAATTTCTGTCAGTGACTTTAAGCATGTTACTGACCATTTAACAAAAATAATTCTGCATTATCATCTTTAACAATGCCATTGAGAAATTTGCAGAATTTGAGTAATTCATCATGCAGAATTCTCTACTCAAGATTAAAGAGGTTTAATTCTCTTGGCTATCAAAATATGACACATTATTTAATGCAGGAATGTATTTAATTGTTCTTCTCTTCACAGTTTCTAGAGCCAATGTGTTATTCTGGAAGCAGGATAACCAGAACTGCAAACAATGCAGTCTCACCTGAAATATTTAATTATTGAAATATGAACATAATGTCTCTTAAAATCATTTATAAACTAATGACATTTTGCTGGTCTTTTCAACTCATTCTGCAGGGCCTAGAATATGAGATTGTAGGAAAATATAAACTCCTAAATAACTTTTTAATATAAACTCCTAAATAACTTTTAAGTGTGAGCTTTCAGTAGACTGGGCCAGCCCAGCTTGCATTCACAATTAATGTTTCTTTTCCCTGCATGTAGCACTGTAAACCTCTCTATAGTAAACCTTTATTAAAAGTTTGCAAAGTTCTGAAGAATATTTGGCTCATCTTGAATGGTTTTTATTGCCTCTCAGTAGTACAACCTGAGATAATCTGAGCAAATCATGTGTTAAACCTGTAAGGTTTTATTGTATGCGATGAAATCACTATCAGTAAAATATGTAATATCCATGTTACCTGACAGAAAAGTTTAAAGGTTCCTTTTTCTAAAATTTGTTGACCTCCTTGTGATACATTAGATTGGTGTTCTTTTGTGGCCTGGCTCTTGAATTATGTCCAGTGTTGCAAGGATAATCACTGCGTCCTTGAGACTTCGAAGTGGCTGCAGTTCAGAAAATGCATGGATTTATATAGAGATGCTTGACCTATCTCAAGTTGAAATATTTTTTTTGTTTAAATGACTCTTTTGGACACTGCATGTGTTTAAGTGAAAAAACGCAAAGCAGGCTGATGGATAGCTGATTGAGTGACACTTTTAATCAACAAAGTGTTTTTTAATCAACACAGTATTAACTGAAATTCATTTTTTGTTACTTTGTAAATACAGTATATTTAAGAGCATCAATGTATGTTATCAGAATATCACCTGACAAGGTGATTTTAATGAACAGTTATTGTGCAAGGAAGCATTTTGGATTTATAAATTATCTACTTTACAACCATCAGGTGTAAATGAAACTTTTAATGCTTTCCTTGATAAGTCAATCTCAGTTACCTTTATTTTCATTTCTGGGTTGAGGGCTCTTCCTTCCTCTTAGTCCCAATAAACTGACAAGCTTGGGTGAGTTTACAGCAACTTGACATATATTTTTAACCAGCACTTTTGATGCTTAGCAGTATAGAGATATTGCAGCACTAGGAAAAGCCCAGAGAAGAGCGAGGGTATGAGTTATGAAAGATTAAAGAAGCTGAGCCTGTACAGTTTAAGCAAAAGGGGATTAAGAGGAGACACAATTCAAGTGTTTAGAGTTATTAAGGTAATTAGTACAGTGGATCAAAAGACTTTAACTGTTTGTATTTGCTTTTCTACAAAAAATAGTGGGTGTATATATCTATTAACAATCTTTCTGTATATTGTAGCACAGATACAGTAGAATATTGATGTGAAAGCTTTGTCCTATGCAGGTATTTTTTTTTTGCTGTGTATGAGTTTGTAGTTACTGAGCTATACTATACATTAAAGATGAAAGAAATGCATTTATGAAAACATTGGTACTGTTCTTGTAAGACGTTGAAATTGTTTTCATTTTCATCATGTTTGAAAGAATGCAATTGACTACAACATAAGCTGTAGATGCATTTATTGACAAATCATTTACTCAGGATCACTGGTGTTTTCTTTACTTTCTATAAACTTACAATGAAAAATCATCTGCATAAAAAATGCTTTACAATTTACCTTGTCTTGGTGCCTTCTGACAGTTTTTTAATTTTCTTGGACAGTTAATATTTACTAGCTGTCCACACTTCTTTTCCCTGGAAAATGTTGATGGGAAAGCCTTCCCATTCACTTCAACATTGACCCTGCACAAATGTAGCAGTAAATGTACTGTAATTCTTAGCCATCTCTACATTTGTCTTTTTTACTTTCTCTGTATTATGGAAGAAGTTTTATTTTCAGGAAAAAATTGACACTGGGTTTACAAGTTTTGACATCCCTTTGTAGTAAAAATATTGTGGATACTGTGACTCCAAAGCATAATAACTGATTCTTATGAAAGTTCTGAACAACTTGCAAGTAAGAATTTTCCGTACTGATTAGCTTTTAGAAAATTCCAACCATCAAATAACAACAAAAGCCAAACCATTGCTCAGAGGTTCCTTGAATTTCACACATACTTTGAGGATTTTGAAAAAAAAAAACTTTGTTTAATTTCTGAATTCATTTCAAGGCTTGAATTTTAAAATTTGAAACATTAAACATTTAGATTTCACTAGTCACAGCAGCTATTTTCTAATTCCAAAGAAAAACTGTTTAGACTGTATATCTTTATTAAATAACCAGGATATGTATTTGTTTGTGGCATCCAGTTAAATTTTGTTTAAAACTTTTTTCTATATAAAGTCTTAAAATTGGCTCCTTAGGTTTATGATTTGGGATTGGTATCCTATAGATCACCTCAGGTTCATGACAGGTGGTGTGGGTGTCTACTTCTTCTCCTCCTCTGTTTTTTGCATCTTAAGCAAAACAAAATAAGAGTTATGTAATTAATATAATTCAAATTTGATCAGATTTACTTCAAACATGTTAAGTGCAAATGTTTCATATTTTTGGATATGTAATGCCTACTGAGTAATGCCTTCCCTGTCTCTGTCACTGCCTGGAAGGTGACCCTCTGAAGCACATGTGTGACAATATATACAGTATGTATATATATTTAAATACAGAGACCGAGAGGTCGTGGACTCAAGAGAGAGCATTGCCGTTGGCATGAAAAGAGCCCTTACGATGAACAAGTGAAAGATTTTATGGTTGTAGGTCAAGAAACCACCTAGTGACCCACAGATTAGACTCTTTGTGCAGGGCCATCCACTGTAGGGGTGCATGATCTGTCACAAGAGTAAATTCATAGCCCAAGAGGTAGTACCTCAACTGAGTAATCGCCCATTTAATCGAAAAGGCCTCTCATTCCACTGCTGCATACCTAGTCTCCTGATCCAACAGCTTCCAGCTCAGGTACAGGTGTCCAAAGCGTCCGTCTGGAGTATGGGGCACAAAGCAGGGAATATAAAGAAATACTGCAGGATTTTACGTCTATTGCGGACCAGGCCTGTGTATGTTCATCTATTTGTGTCCAGGTTTTTATAGCTTGTATGTTTGTTGCCCAGTAATAAAACTGAAAGTTAGGTAGAGCCATGCCACCTTCTGCCTTAGGGCTTTGTAGGGTCGCTCTTTGGATACGTGGATGTTTTGAGTTCCAAATAAATGAGGTTATTGTTGAATCTAATTGCTTAAAAAATGATTTATTGATGTATATTGGATGTATATTGGAATGTTTTGAAATAAAAAAAGAAGCTTAGGAAGAATATTCATCTTAACAATGTTAATTCTTCCAGCTAGAGTGAGATGAAGGGGTGACTATCTATGCAAGTCTTGCTTAATTTCTTCCATACAGACGGCGAAATTTTGTTAATAAAGAGCTTTGTGTTTACTTGTGATGTTTACCCCCAGGTATTTGAACTGATCTGCAATGATGAAAGGTAGGGTGTTTAATCTAATATTATATGTTTGAGAATTCACTGGAAAGAGTATACTTTTATTCAGATTATTTCTGAGACCAGAGATCTTTTGAAATTCTGTAAGTGCTGTTAAGACTGCAGGCACAGAATTTTGTGGGTCTGATATATACAGTACCATACCATCTACATATAGAGAAATTTTCTGTTCCAGTCCTTCTCTGATAATCCCATTTATCTGATCAGCATTTCGACAGTGAACCACCAATGGTTCAATGGCGATTGTAAATAGCAGTGGTGACAAGGGGCATCCTTGTCTGGTACCACGTTCTTGTTTAAAGTAGTCTAAACAAATGTTGTTAAGACAAACTGAAGCTTCTGGATGGTATACAGTAGTTTGATCCATCCACAAATGTTCAGGCCAAACCCAAATTTCTCTAATGTAGTGAAAAGGTATTTCCATTCAATCATGTCAAATGCTTTTTCTGCATCCAATGATAATAATATTTCTGGGGTGTTTCACTTTGTTGGTAAGTGTCAACCCTTGATAAATCCAGTTTGATCTTGTGATATTACTGAAGGCAGCGCTTTCTCCATCCTTCTAGCTATGATTTTTGAGAGTATCTTAACATCATTATTCAGAAGTGAAATTGGTCTGTATGATGCACATTGTAATAAGTCCTTATTTTGTTTAGGAAAGATGGTGATTAATGCTTGGCGAAAAGTTTGACGTAGAATTTGATTGTCTCTAGCTTCTGTAAATTTTGCTAATAGGAGGGGAGCTAGCTGAGCGGAGAATTTCTTATAAAATTCTGCAGACTAGCCATCAGGGCCTGCTGCTTTCCCCGCCTTGAAGTGACTTTATAGCATCTAGTAATTCTGATAGCACCAGAGATTTATCCAATTCCTCCGCACTAAAAGTATCTATTTGTGGTAACTGTAATGTATCCAGAAATGCATTAGATTGTGTGTTGTCTTCTTTAAACTCAGTAGAATATAAGGATTTATAGTAGTCTCTAAATGTGTGCATTATATTTTTATGGTCAATGATTTCGTCTCTGTTCGTGTTGGTGATTACTGGGATTGCATTGCGAACTTCTTGCTTGTGGATTTGTTGAGCTAAAAGCTTATTAGCTTTCTCTCTGTGTTCATAGTAATGATGTCTAGATTTATAAATTAGTTGTTCAGTTTCTTTAGTTGTCAAGAGGTTGAGTTCTGAATGCAGAGCCTGCCTTTTCATATGTAGAGCCTTACTTGGAAGCCTGGCATGTTCGTCATCTATTCTAGTAATTTTGCTTTTTAGTTCTGATACTTTCTTGGTTTCTAATTTATTCGTGTGGGAAAGATATGAAATAATCTGTCCTCTTAAGAAGGCCTTTAGAGTTTCCCAGAGTATTCCTGCAGAAACCTCTGAGGATGTATTTGTCTCTAGGAAGAAACTGATTTGTTTGGATATAAATTCTGTACAGTTCTCGTCTGCTAATAGAAGCGGGTTAAGACGCCATCTGTGAGGTGAGTGCGTGTGGCATAGTGACTTTAGCTCCAAGATCAGAGGTGCATGGTCGGGGCCATTTCAATGTGGCATCTACCTTTGAACACTTTGAACACTGTGGTTTCATGGTATCCCGACCCACTAGGTAGCCCAAATATTTGGCTTCTTTCACCCCAAAAAACATTTTTTTGGACTGATGCGAAGTCTGGCTTTTCCCAGCATCCATAATATCACTTTGACCTGCTGTATGTGTTCCTTCCATGTGCTGGAATAAATGACCACGTCATCTAAGTAGGCAGCACTTTGCTTGTTATTGGGGTGGAGCAGTTTATCCACCACACACTGGAAAGTTGCAGGAGCCCCATGTAACCCAAATTGAAGGAGATGATACTGCCAGTGTCCACTAGGAGTGCTGAAAATGGTCTTTACCTTTGTGGAGCCCATTAAAGGAATCTGCCAGTACCCCTTCGTCATGTCAAGAGTGGTCAAAAATCTCGCCTGTCAAAGTCTCTCAAGGAGGTCGTACATTCAAGGCATTGGATAGGTGTCAAATTGGGAGACTTTATTAAGTCGATGGATGTCATTGCAAAATCTCCAGCTCCCATTGGGCTTACAAACCAATACAATTGGACTGGACCAGGAACTATAACTTTCCTCTATCACTCCTAGTTCCAGCATGCATTTGATTTCAATCTCCACCTCTGCCTTCTTTGCCTCGGAAAGCCAATAAGGGCGTTCTCAAACGATAAGCCCAGGTTCTGTCACGATGTTGTACGCAATCAGGGAGGTTCTTCTAGGTTTTTTACTCACTACCTCCAGGACAGACAAGATGGCTACTTCGAGCTCCCATCTCTATCTATGAATTAATTCAGGGCCGAAGTTAAGGTTATTGTCCTTCCACGGCAAGTTTACATGATATACCCGCTCGCTCGGTCGACAATTGGGTTGTTTCACCAAATAATCAATGAGCCTTTTCTTATCCTTAACTTCATAAGGGCCTTGCCAAAGGGCTAGCAACTTAGAATGGGAGATAGGAACTAACACCATGACACAATCCCCTGGAAGGAATTCTCGGAGAGTCGTCCCATGGTCATAATAATGGGCCTGAGCTGCTTGTGCCTCCTCCACGTGACTTTTTAATATCGGTCAAATTTTCCCAAATCTATCACATAACTGCACAATATATTCTGATATATTGGTAGAGGGAAGAGCCTCTCCTTCCCATCCTTCTTTTAAAATATCCAATATTCCCCGAGGTTGTCATCCATATAATAATTCAAAAGGAGAGAACCCTGTAGAAGCTTGTGGGACTTCCCTATAGGCAAAGAGTACGAGGTGGAGGAGCTGATCCCAGTTCCTCCCTTCCCCGCTGACCACCTTGCGGAGCATTTGTTTGAGAGTCTGATTAAATCTCTCTGCTAGACCATCGGTTTGAGGATGATACACCGCGGTCTTTAAATGCTGTATTTTAAGAAACTTGGCCGTCTTCTTGAACGTCTCTGAGGTGTAAGGCGTCCTTTGGTCAGTAACACGTGCAAAGACCCCTAACAAGTTCCCTTGCGATAGCCTTAGACATGGTTGAGCACAAGGGAACAGCCTCTGGATTTTGAGTGGCATAATCCACAAAGAGTAATATATATTTGTGTCTTCAGGCTGAGGGCTCTAGGAGTCCCACTATATTGAACCCAATTTGCTCAAAGGGAACATCAATCAAGGGAAGGGGAACGAGAGGAGCTCAGTCCTTCCTAGGAATTTGCCGTAATTGACTCTCCGGAACCTCCTCATTAATTCTTGGCAAATAAAATCTGAGCTTAATTCACTCTAAAGTCTTTTCGGTGCCCAAATGGCCTCCTAGGAGGTGTGCATGTGCCAATTCACAGACCTGCCACCGGTAGGTTTGTGAGATTAACAACAACTTCCGCACCTCCCTCCCATGCTTTGTTACTCAATATACAGTAATCCCTCCTCCATCGCGGGGGTTGCGTTCCAGAGCCACCCGCGAAATAAGAAAATCCGCGAAGTAGAAACCATATGTTTATATGGTTATTTTTATAATGTCATGCTTGGGTCACAGATTTGCGCAGAAACACAGGAGGTTGTAGAGAGACAGGAACGTTATTCAAACACTGCAAACAAACATTTGTCTCTTTTTCAAAAGTTTAAACTGTGCTCCATGACAAGACAGAGATGACAGTTCCGTCTCACAATTAAAAGAATGCAAACATATCTTCCTCTTCAAAAGAGTCAGGAGCAGAGACTGTCATAAAGGCAGAGGAAAATCAATAGGGCTGTTTAGCTTTTAAGTATGCGAAGCACCGCGTCACAAAGCTGTTGAAGGCGGCAGCTCACACCCCCTCCGTCAAGAGCACAGAAGGAGAGAGAGAGACAGAGAAAAACAAGCAAGCAAAAATCAATACGTGCCCTTCGAGCTTTTAAGTATGCGAAGCACTGTGCAGCATGTCGTTTCAGGAAGCAGCTGCACAAAAGATAGCAACGGAAGATAATCTTTCAGCATTTTTAGACGAGCGTCCGTATCGTCTAGGTGTGCGAACAGCCCCCCTGCTCACACCCCCCTACGTCAGCGCAAGAGAGAGAGAGAGAAAGTAAGTTGGGTAGCTTCTCAGCCATCTGTCAATAGCATCCCTTGTATGAAATCAACTGGGCAAACCAACTGAGGAAGCATGTACCAGAAATTAAAAGACTCATTGTCCGCAGAAACCCGCGAAGCAGCGAAAAATCCGCGATATATATTTAAATATGCTTACATATAAAATCCGCGATGGAGTGAAGCTGCGAAAGGCGAAACGCGATATAGCGAGGGATTACTGTAATAGGTCATTTTCAATCACAAAGTGAGGACCCTGTGGCATGGGCTTATGTGTGTGTTGGCCATTGACAAGAACCACTGCATTTTTCACAAACTTTAGGGAGTCATCATTCCACTGCTCCCTTTTAAAAGAAGCTGGTGTCTCTCTAAACTGAAAGTGCATTTCGGCGAGAGGATCCAGTCTGACTCCAAGGTTGGGGAATCCTCCTGGCTCATTGTGGCACTGGGAGATGACATACTCGCCTGTGACAGGCCAGGAATCTCCCCATCCACCTCTTGGTCTTCCGGATCTCTCTCCACCGGCTGGTTACACGGCATGGAGGCAGCTTGAGTTAGGTTAGTCCCGTCTATAACTAGGCTTATGTTGCTATCAGGAGTACTTAGTAGTGCACCACATTTATGGTAAAACCAGTCCCACCCTAGAATCACCGGAAAGGGTGGTTTGGGGAGGACTAAGGGGAATTTTTTTCCATAACTGATGAAACAGAGCAGTTTTATAATTATGGGTTTCACTGTGTATGCATCTAATACTGGTCTTTATTTTTTTCCATTGTCACGGTAGTACATATCGGCAATCAACAATGGAAATGTTGCTGCCAGAATCCAGGAATGCTTTGACTCGGAAGCCATTTACAACGACTACTCCCGTATGAGTCATAGTCAAGGAGTTTGTAAGTGCACATAACCGTTCCCCCTCTCTCCACCTGCATCCCTCCTCGCTCCCAGGTAAGCGGAATGGCCACCGGCCTGTGTACATCGGAACAGGCTTCAGTTTATAAGAAAGAAACCTAATTTGTTGGACATAATTCCTATGGAGTCCACTAAAGGACCGTTCTGCTCTCTCAGATTGCAAGGATGGCTTGGATGTTTCTATGAGCTGTATTAGCTCCGCTATGGAGTGAAAGTCTTCCCAGTCCGGCTGGGTAAAATTGTTGGAAAGACCCTTTTTTAATATAAAGCATGCTACCTGCTGTACTATTTAAGAGGTGGTCAGTTCAAATGGCTGTAGCCATTGTGCCACCAATTCCCAGAGGGCAAACTCTCTGGATTGAATTCCCAAGTTTTTATTTTTTCTACCTGCTGGCCTGGGGATAGCCCATATTTATCTGGGATCTTGATCCCAATGGGTGGCTGAGCTGTCTCCTCCAAGAGGCCATAATAAGCTCCTTTTGTTTTCCCCCCAGGAACCAGCCCACATCTATGTCTCTTCCACACTCTCCCATTCGTTAACTATTAGCCCCGGTTTTATATTGTGGGAGCGTAGCCTGTACTGAGTCACTCTGGACCACTAGACAAACCCCCCACTGAGCTAAAAGTATTTTGTCTGAAGTCAGGTATTGTAATGACTAAACATGGATCCATCTATTTTGAAACTAGGGTGTTCTGGTAATATTACTTGAATTGTTAAATATTTAGACTACAGTCAATTAAGTGAATTTTGAATATGTTTGAATATGCATAATACAGTTTATCCACAGGTAATCCAAATAAACAACTTTATTTTATGTGATTTACACATATAAAGTATGCCCTGTTTGTCAGGTATGCCTACAAGCATCATTTGTTACCTCTTGTAGCTTCTTATTTTATGCATAGGTTTTTCAAGTTAATGCCAAAAACAATGCAGTGCGTTGATTTGTTTTCTATATTCACTGCTGGGTTACAAGACATTTAAGGCTTTGAATAAGCAAAATCTTAATTCCCTTGGCTCTTTTGGTTTTTTAAAAATGCCTTTAGTTTCACAGAGTAATCGCTTAAAAATTACTTTTTCTGTGTTTTAACAAAAATGTTTTGCAACTGAGACTGGTTGGGAGCAAGCACAAATTTAATATTATGGGTGGCCAAATGTTTCTCCAAATTTGATTCAAAGCTTTCTCTTTCTATTCATGAATTATTCAGAATTATTTACGCTACCAGTAGGGATTTAAATTCTGTTAATATGCTTTGGGACTTTAAGTCTGGTTTTCATCTTCCATCCTACTGACCTGGGTTGCCAGGTTAACTCCAAGTTCTTTTCTTACAGGAAGCTTAAGTGTGACAGTACCACATTCTAATCTTCTGGCTCCTGGATCAGTTTTTTTTTCTGATTGTTGTGGCTGCTTAACTTCTTGGGGATGAGGCATAGAGCCAAAACTACTGCTGAGTATTACAGGCTTATCACAACCTTTGTAAATCTGTTAAGCATTCCAAGTCCACTCCACATCCTAATCTTATTGCATTCTGATATGAAATGTAACAGTTCTGTTTTTTAAATATATACTGTACATACACCTTACATATCTAATTTAAATAAATTTCTTTTTCTTCTGGGATAATTTCTAGTGTTATATTTTGTAAAACCCCAGTATTACAAATCATAAATGGTGCTTTGTTAAAGTCATATTGATTATTTTACTGAGGCAATGAGGTAGGAAACACATTTATGTTTTTTGCTTTGTTTTGTATTATAATTTTTTTCACTTTTTAGTCTTGCACAATTTTGAAGGCATATTCCAATGAAAATGAGTGAATGTTCACTTTCAAATGGGCAATTAATCCAAGATGCTGACTTTAATGTAAATCTTATTGCTCTTGATTGCTATATTTGCCTTTTTACTTTCTTGTATACATAGTAAAAATTTGACCTGGAAATTTTGATTAATCTTGACGATGTCTGTCTGTGTGTAAACACGCTAAGATTTTGTGCTCCTGCGTTATATCAAAAATAAGGAGTCCTATCAACCTTTGAGCCACTTCCAGCAACCAAAAGTGGTACTTTAACTGAATACTATCACAAATTTTCAAGTAAACTGTGGTTATAATTACAGATAGATTTTGTACAGATATTTGTAATGATAAAAAGCAAACAGATCTGAAATTTGAGAAAAATTACTCAACCGGAAGTAGTATTTTATTTAAACAACCATCTGATTTTTTTTTTATCATGGAAATATAAATGTGTACACGATATTAAAAACTGTTTTTGATATAATGCATATTCTTTCAATAACTATTATTAATTTTATTTTAATTTATACATCATCTGTTCAACAATAACGTGTAAACATGGAACATGCCATGTACAGTGCATCCGGAAAGTATTCACAGCGCATCACTTTTTCCACATTTTGTTATGTTACAGCCTTATTCCAAAATGGATTAAATTCATTTTTTTCCTCAGAATTCTACACACAACACCCCATAATGACAACATGAAAAAAGTTTACTTGAGGTTTTTGCAAATTTATTAAAAATAAAAAAACTGAGAAATCCCATGTACATAAGTATTCACAGAAATTTGCTCAATACTTTGTCGATGCACCTTTGGCAGCAATTACAGCCTCAAGTCTTTTTGAATATGATGCCACAAGCTTGGCACACCTCTCCTTGGCCAGTTTTGCCCATTCCTCTTTGCAGCACCTCTCAAGCACCATCAGGGTGGATGGGAAGCGTCGGTGCACACCAATTTTAAGATCTCTCCAGAGATGTTCAATCGGATTCAAGTGTGGGCTCTGGCTGGGCCACTCAAGGACATTCACAGAGTTGTCCTGAAGCCACTCCTTTGATATCGTGGCTGTGTGCTTAGGGTCGTTGTCCTGCTGAAAGATGAGCCGTCGCCCCAGTCTGAGGTCAAGAGCGCTCTGGAGCAGGTTTTCATCCAGGATGTCTCTGTACATTGCTGCAGTCATCTTTCCCTTTATCCTGACTAGTCTCCCAGTCCCTGCCGCTGAAAAACATCCCCACAGCATGATGCTGCCACCAACATGCTTTACTGTAGGGATGGTATTGTCCTGGTGATGAGCGGTGCCTGGTTTCCTCCAAACGTGAGTTCAATCTTTGTCTCATCAGACCAGAAAATTTTATTTCTCATGGTCTGAGAGTCCTTCAGGTGCCTTTTGGCAAACTCCAGGCGGGTTGCCATGTGCCTTTTACTAAGGAGTGGATTCCATCTGGCCACTCTACCATACAGACCTGATTGGTGGATTGCTGCAGAGATAGTTGTCCTTCTGGAAGGTTCTTCTCTCTCCACAGAGGACCTCTGGAGCTCTGACAGAGTGACCATCGGGTTCTTGGTCACCTCCCTGACTAAGGCCCTTCTCCCCCAATTGCTCAGTTTAGATGGCCAGCCAGCTCTAGGAAGAGTCCTGGTGGTTTCGAACTTCTTCCACTTATGGATGATGGAGGCCACTGTGCTCATTGAGACCTTCAAAGCAGCAGAAATTTTTCTGTAACCTTCCCCATATTTGTGCCTCGAGACAATCCTGTCTCAGAGGTCTACAGACAATTCCTTTGACTTCAAGCCTGGTTTGTGCTCCGACATGAACTGTCAACTGTGGGACCTTATATAGACAGGTGTGTGCCTTTCCAAATCATGTCCAACCAACTGAATTTACCACAGGTGGACTCCAATTAAGCTGCAGAAACATCTCAAGGATGATCAGGGGAAACAGGATGCACCTGAGCTCAATTTTGAGCTTCATGGCCAAGGCTGTGAATACTTATGTACATGGGATTTCTCAGTTTTTTTATTTTTAATAAATTTGCAAAACCTCAAGTAAACTTTTTTCATGTTGTCATTATGGGGTGTTGTGTGCAGAATTCTGAGAAAAAAATGAATTTAATCCATTTTGGAATAAGGCTGTAGCATAAAAAATGTGGAAAAAGTGATGCGCTGTGAATAATTTCTGGATGCACTGTATATATAAAGATGTAATTGTAACAATAAGCTGCTACGTCCCTGCCGTGTTCTTGGTAATACATTTAATTTTATGAATTTTTTTTTATTTCCAACATCATTATCATAATTAAATGTAGCTAAATGCAGTTTTACCTATGGCAATTTATTGTAACCAATATTATATAATACTAACTCTTTTTCTATGTTTTTAGGTGACTATAACTCTTTTTACCTTGCACGTAACCTAGGTAATGCATATGTAATCATGAAAAAATTCCACCACTGTTTTCAACCTCCCTAAGCACAAAAATATAATTTTAATATAAAGTTTGATTATAAACAGAGATAAATGATTTTGTATCGATTATCAATTAGTTAGTAGAAACAAAGACATATGATATTCGAGAAATATTGCATAACTGGAAATGGTTCTGATGACCTTTTACTCTATCTCAGTATATGAGGAAGTCAAGGGGAGGTGTTTTTTTTTTTGCCAATAGAAAGCGTCTTATATACTGTACAGTCTGTACATAATGTTTAAAGTTTTTGCTATATAAATCCCTTGACTTTAGCAAAGACATTGTAAGCAGAACCTGAATGCTAAACAAGACACAGAAGAAAAAAGTGCTGAAAGAAAGAGTATTTATTGACAGAAAAATTAATAATTTCAACAGGGTAAAGGTATGGCATAACAGCACAAGAGTCAAATAACAAAAACTGTTTCTCAGGTCTGCTCACAATCATTAACTTTCCTGAGGAATATCTGGTCCACTTACCCACCACAAATCCTTTCTCACTTTTTTGTATTGTCCTCTACTAACTTGTGACACAGTAACAACATTAATAAAACTGTCTGTAAGCAGTTATGGGTCTTGAACATTCCAAGATGGTGCTGTTAGCAGAACCACCTCCCTCCTATGAATGCTTTTGCTACCTCCAAATACAGTAGTTAATTATATGTACTAATTGTGTTACATGGGATTGCCCAGCTGTAATTTTAAGACTTGGCTGTAAATCTTAGTTTACATTAGTGTGGTTAGTTTTTTTTTTTATCTGTATTGTCTTCTGTGGTTCTGTGTATAATGCTCAGATGTATCAAATGGATGCGTGCCTTTTCATAAAGTAACATGTTGAGTTTGACAGATCATTTCATTTGGCTCATGTACTTCATTGATCATGTGTTCAAAGTTAAGGACAAAGAAAAAATTAAATCCAAATGCTCCATCTTATTGTAAGGAATCATCTCATTTTTTACTTGTATTTAATATTTCAGTTATACTGCATAGTTTTTGTCCATTTTTGGAGATATGAATGTTCCCAACATTTTGAACTTTCAAAACCAGAATTTTCACTGAAGAAAAAACAACCTGGATAATAGATGATGACGATGATGATAATAATAAGAAGAAGAAGAAGAAACAGAGAAAAATAAAAATAACTTACAAAAAGAATTAAAGTTGTGTTGTAACAGTATCACTGCCCTTTGCATTCAATAATAAAAGTTCTGAAGTGAATCAAGTACCATAGTGTTTCATGACTAATAAATTAGAAATTAATAATTCAATTAATTTAGATTAACACCACTTGCCAATGTTACTTCCTAATACTTCCTGGTAAACTAAGCTTTTTTTTTAAACAAACTAGGGGGCTTTGCCCCCTGCTCGCTTCGCTCGCCAACCCCCATATTTGGTTTTCCAGATACACACTTTGAAGATTTTTTTTTCTTTGAATTGTTGCTATTTCATTACTTTCACTTTTATTGCAGAACTTCTGTAAAAACAATATTTGTAATCTTGCGAGTCCCAATATGCTGAATCTTTTTAATGAAGTCAGGATAGGTTTCTCTGTTTGGAATTTCAGCCTAGACAAAAC
The DNA here is from genome assembly GCF_900747795.2 of Erpetoichthys calabaricus. Taxonomy (NCBI): domain Eukaryota; kingdom Metazoa; phylum Chordata; class Cladistia; order Polypteriformes; family Polypteridae; genus Erpetoichthys; species Erpetoichthys calabaricus. Next base: position 159,165,221 of record NC_041398.2, on the reverse strand, counting down.
AATCTACATCATCAGCATTTAATAATTTTTTTTTACAAAGTGAAAAAGTAAGTAGAGTTCTGCATTGGACTCCTGTCTGTAAAGTCGTGCTATTTTCCTCTCACAGTTCCAAAAGTACATGGGTTTACCAAGGTGATACCCCAACTTTTGTCTAGGTTTTTGTACAAGGGCTAGACAGAACGTTTTTGACTCCTGGTGTAAATTTAGGTTTTTAAATAAGCAGACAGATAAATATATATACATTAACAAAGTAACCAATAAATGCATGTGCGGTAAACTCCGTTTTTGAAATTCTCAAGATTCTTTATTTGTCACATGCATAGTTATAAAGGACAACACTCAGTGAAATGCATCCTGATCTGCTTATCAAAAACTGTGCAAAGTTAGAAGAATATCAGTTAGATTAACAAAAAGTCATAGATGGAAACATAACAGTATAGTAGAACATAATAAATAAGTAAAATTATGTGAATAAAGTAGAATTAAGTGTTAAGGTGCAATAGTGTAGTAATTATTGTGCAAAACCAAAGTTAGACTGGTGCATAGTTAAATGAGGCAGTTTGTTTGTTTGCGCTACTGTGATCTTTACTTTCTTTTGTTATATTTTCTAATTTTCCTACTTTCATATCCTTTAACTTTCTCCACATGTGTATAGCGCCAACATTTTTTTTTTTTGAGCCTTTCTAATTTCACTGGTTTCATAGTCTCTAACCTGCTCTGCATGTGTTTAGCGTCAACATTTGTAAACGTCTCTATGAAGTTCTACTTTGTCTTTTACTCACTGTCATTTAACTCTGAGCCGGATTGGACGTGCTTTTTTTTCAATCCCACTTGTTCCGAGCTGATAATTACTTTCCTTATTTTCTGAATTTGCACCTCGATTATTCTTTTTTGCTATTTTTTCTGTCCAACGCATTTGAGTCTCTTTTCTTCGCGCTTCTTCATTTAATCGTCGATGTTTCATTTCTACCCTATTCATTTCATTTCTACCCTATTCATTTCTACCGTAACGACCTTCTACACTTTATATGCACTGAGAGCCCTGGAGCTGTGTGCTGCATGACTGCCTTTACACTACTGATTTATTTTTTTTTTTGATATTGCTTGTAAGTAGGGTGTGTCTTGCAAGACTCTCGTTCTATGTTCCCGTGAGATGCACTGTGGCAGGTCTCTTTCGTCTCGCGGGTCTTTAAATTATCTTTCGAGAAAGATCACGTTTTGTAGACTATCAGGACAGGGGACAGGATTTCCTTTTATAATAGATAGATTTCTGCTGCTTCTAACTCTTGAGCAAGCAACATACAAGCAGTTTGACTGGAGATCTTTGCCAATTAGTTATTGTCATGGAAAAACAAACAATCTCTAGGACTGAAATGGAATAGTTAATTTGATGGGATGATACAAATCTTTAGTTAAAGTATGGATTCTCCTTTATCATACCTCAATCACATTTCAATACAGAGCTTCCATTGCAAATCATACAATGTTTTCATGTGACGTTTTCATTCAACGCTCACGTTTCTTCAAAACCGTATGTCATATAGTATAAATCATTGCATTCTTTTTTCGTCTTCATTAGGAGAATACAACAATGATGCTGTTATGTCAATACAACCAATTTAACTCGCATACAGTATGTCTAACAAAATACCTTATGTACATACACTCTGCTAAGAACAGTAGTATTTCAGTTGTGTGTTAGTGGTCGACAAATAAAGTCTATCTAATGGCACAAGCTTACAAATTGTAAAACCGCATAAATTTTCAACTGCTGGCAAAATCATGACTGGTGATCATGCAGGAGAAGTCATATTCCTTCCATGTAGTAAGTTAGATACTGGCGATACTTCAACAAGATGTCAATTTCCAATAGTTTTATCATTTGCTATAACTATAAATACATCTCAGGGCCAGAATTTTGACCGTATTGGAATATATCTGTGAACCAATAGCGAGCTATCAATGTGTGTGTGCATACGTACTGTATATATATCGTGGCAATCGGCTGGGGGTGGCACCCAGCCGGGATGCCCAGAAGGGACCAGAGGAGGGATTACGCTTCCTCCAGACCATGAGGGGGCAACTGCCCTGGTGGCTTTGGGGACCACAGGAACTGAGCTTGGAAGCTCAACCCTATAGGCGCCTGTGGTCACCACCAGGGGGCACTCTGATGCCTGGAGAGCCCTGGTCTTTAGCACTTCCGCCACACCCGGAAGTGCTTGGGGGAAGACGACCAGGGACACCCGGAGTGCTTCTGGGTATGCAGCTGGTACTTCTGCCACACTGGGGAGTGCCGGCGGAAGCTAATCGGGAGGCACCTGGAGCACATCACTGGTGTGTATAAAAGGGGTTGCCTCCCTCCATTCGATGGCTTGAGTCGGGAGGAAGAGAGACGGAGCTCAGGAGGAGAGGAAAGGAGATGGCCTGAAGAAAGAGAGGCATTGGAAGGGCCTGGACTTTGGGGAAGTACTGGGGTTTTGTGTGGCACTTTGTAAATATGGAGTTTGTGAATAAACGTGTGTTGGGTGAACCATCGGTGTCCACCTGTCTGTGTCCGGGCCAGTGTCCACAATATATATAAACACAGTATGTATACTTTCTAAGAAAGGTCTAAACGGCTTCCCTTATGAACTTCTTCAGTTGTTGCTGGAGTCTCTTGGTCCCAAATGTTGATCTGACCTCAGCAAACATTTTCTATTCCAAGTCCTTTGATTCGTCCAGCACCACAACAGCTGTATTTTTGCTCAAACGTTTCAAGACTTCCACTAACATTATATGGAATGCTTTTCCTTAAACTTGAGAACATATGCTAGCCAAATAATCTAAATAACATCACTATTCTGAGATCAATAAACCAAACAGTTTCCCTTAAACCTATAAGAGATTATCTCACTCAGCCCACATTGCCTAAATAATCCAATCCTAACAGCTGTAAAATACCAAAGGGCTGAAACAAAACTGAAAAACACTAAAAAGAAACCCAATAAAACAGCAAAATAAAATCCTGCAAATGCCACCTATAAAACAAAATAATAACTGGAATAAAGGAAAAAATATGCCCTTTGTGGACTAACAGGGGGTGCACCTGCCACCCCAACCTCAACCATTCTCTTTCTCTCCACTCCCCTCCTCCTAATGAGCTTCATCTTCTCCCACCCAACTCTGGTTCTCGAATGGATTGAGGCAGCTCCTTTTATTCTAATCCTGGGAGTGTTCCAAATGGTTCATCAGTATTACCTGGAATCACTCCCACTGAAGGGCTCTGCAATTCCTCCTGGTGGCCCCCACAAAACCCAACAGGGCTGTACCAAACTCCAAGTACCAGCATGCCCTGTGGGAATCCATGGTGCCAAAGCCACCCAGGACAGCAGCCCTCTAGAGTCCCAGGAGAGGTAGTGCCTTTCCCCTGGTCCTTCCATCCAGTTGGCGTCATGGCCAAATAATGGCCAAGGCCACCCTTCACACCTTTTAAAATGGGTCAGAAGGATGATCAGAACCACATCACCAAGCATGCTTTTACCTGGAAAATTTGCATTGTGATGTGAAAATCTGAAGCATATAATCTCACCCCCTGCAATACATGATCAAGGAAACTCTGTATCGTTATGGAATCTTGGTCATACTGGGTCCCACTAATCAAAGAAGATATCATTAAAAAATGTAAACTTTTTAAGCACAGCATGTAAATCAATGTCATCACCCTTGTTTATGTAGATCTGAACTTCCAGCTATTGGTTCTAACATGATGATACTTAGATAGGCTGTTGTTTTAAAGGGCTGACTATGACACATGAACAAAGGCAGAGGATAATTTTTGCTTGGCTATTGAATGTGAATGATTCACTTTAATGATTATCACAGGGCCTTTTACGAATCAAACAAAAACATTGCAATGTAAATATCACAGTACTCTAGAATACAGTGTAACTAAAGCCTATGATGCCCATGACAGCAGACCCTGAACCTCATATGAAAGTGGAGCAGTGTGGTTCACACAGCACAGCATTTTGCTTTCTTTTTGTTATTTTTTCTCTATTTCAGATATTACATTCACAGTCAACCTTTTCTTTATTTTTGTTTTCTTCATTGTTTCACCTGATTTTTGTCCTTGCCACACTGTACTAAATTGAAACAGGCTGGTGGAGTTATAGATTGTATTATGCAAGGAGTACTTTGACCCAAATGTCTTCTTCCCCAGTTAAGACAGTGCTTGTTAAGCTTTTTGCAGTCTACTCCCAACAGAAAGGATATGACCCTAAAGGGTACTAAGCACATTGGTTTACTGTAAAAGTATTTGCAAGTATTAGTACATGAAAGCAATCTGTGGCAAGCACTGACAGTCCTGGCTCTTTTTTTTAATCTTTTCTCTGAAAGTTCAAAGAAGTGAAGGATGTTGTCCCAGGCATGATACATTCTCTTCTCAGGTCACTGTGGGTGAGCTGCACATGGAAAATGGGTCCTCTGTCCTTATGTTGCTTATAGCTTTACCACGATGAGGAAATCTTTTAAATACAATCACATATCATTGATTACAAACTTGTTTTATTAAATCAAAGTGGTTAGACATATTTTATTCTTTCTTGCTATTGGTTCAGTCTAGTAACAAGTCAGGCACAGCTGTCACTGTCAGGGCTCAGCAATCGATATGAACTGGCTCTTTTCTGTTATCAGTCCCATCCATTACAGAATACAGTAATCCCTCCTCCATCGCGGGGGTTGCGTTCCAGAGCCACCCACGAAATAAGAAAATCTGCGAAGTAGAAACCATATGTTTATATGGTTATTTTTATATTGTCATGCTTGGGTCACAGATTTGCGCAGAAACACAGGAGGTTGTAGAGAGACAGGAACGTTATTCAAACACTGCAAACAAACATTTGTCTCTTTTTCAAAAGTTTAAACTGTGCTCCATGACAAGACAGAGATGACAGTTCTGTCTCACAATTAAAAGAATGCAAACATATCTTCCTCTTCAAAGTAAACAGAGAGGAAGCAAACAAATCAATAGGGCTGTTTGGCTTTTAAGTATGCGAAGCACCGCCGGTACAAAGCTGTTGAAGGCAGCAGCTCACACCCCCTCCGTCAGGAGCAGGGAGAGAGAGAGAGAGAGACAGAGGAAAACAAACAGTGAAAAATCAATAAGTGCCCTTTGAGCTTTTAAGTATGCGAAGCACCGTACAGCATGTCGCTTCAGGAAGCACACAGAAGGTAGCAACGTGAAGATAATCTTTCAGCATTTTTAGACGAGCGTCCGTATTGTCTAGGTGTGCGAACAGCCCCCCTACTCACACCCCCTACGTCAGGATCACAGATAGTCAGCGCAAGAGAGAGAAAGAAAAGTAAGTTGGGTAGCTTCTCAGCCATCTGCCAATAGCGTCTCTTGTATGAAATCAACTGGGCAAACCAACTGAGGAAGCATGTACCAGAAATTAAAAGACCCATTGTCCTCAGAAATCCGCGAACCAGCAAAAAATCCGCAATATATATTTAAATAGATAGATAGATAGTATATGCTTACATATAAAATCCGCGATAGAGTGAAGCCGCGAAAGGCGAAGCGCGATATAGCGAGGGATCACTGTATATAAAGTATAGTGACTTGGCAGGTTTCCAAAGCAGTGTTATGTCAAGCGGTTATGTCAAGCAGGCTTATAGGCCTATATGAGGCCTACTGAAGTGGCAAAGCCTGTTTGCTAAGCCTTACTACATTTAGTTCCAGAGGTCACTGAGAAATTCTGAAGACATTCATTTGCTAGCTACAACTTACTGTTCTGTACAATATCGTAAATCAAAACTAACTTACTCTAATCATCCTGTCCCCAAACATTAATTGGGTGGAGTGTTGCATATAACAAGTAGATGGCCATAAGTTACAATATTGCAGCACATGAACTGTTTTGTCATGTTGTGAGGCACAGATGTGTTCTGTTTTAATATATCTGTCTGCTTATAACATTGTTCTACATTATCCTGATACAGCCTTTAAATCTTTAAATGTGTCATGCATGATTTGCAACAGAGGAAAGTTCTTCATAGATGATGAATATAACTCAGTGAAAACATAAGCTACAGTGGGACAAATCAAATTACTGTGCCCCCATTTTGGCTTAAAACCAAAAAAACAAAACTCATTTCACAGTCTGTCTAGTTGGCCACTTCCCAAAACGTTAAGACATATGCTTTTGTGACACTTATGACTGAAAATTTTGTAAAAAAAAAAAAAAAAGGGTGGCACAGTAGTTAGTGCTTCTGCCTCATGAATTTCCCCATGTCTGCATGTTTTTTTCTCCCATGTTCCCAAAGATGTGAATGTTGGGTTTATTGCCTATCCCACATGTACAAATAAGTGTGGGCATTATTTTGCCCTGCTGTGGGCTATCAACATGTTCATGGTTGGTTTCTGTGTTGCACCTAAAACTACTGGCAGAGGCATTTGAGGGTCTGCAGAAACCCAAATTCAATTAAGGAGATTAAAAAATGTTATGTTACTTATATAAAAAAATTGTTGCTCAAAAAATTAATGGAACACTAAATCATCACAGTCCAACACCAGATCAGTTAAGCTTCAGGGATATCAATCTGTCTAGTTAGGAAGCATATGTGATTGTGAATCAACTTCACCTGCTTTGGCACAAATGAGAGTGGCGGGTGCACTAGAGAGTTAAGAGTTAGGCACTCCTAACTGGTTTTACGGGTATCAGCCACAGACAATTGCTCTCTCCTTATCCTTCCTGACTAATTCTTCTCTAGTTTTGCATTTTGTTGATGCCCTTGTCACTACTGGTAGTATGAGGCAGTACTTGCAGCCAATTAAGTTTGCACAAGTAGTCCAGCTCCTCCAGGATGGCACACCCATAGGTGCCATTAGAAATGGTTTACTGTGTCTCCCAGCACAGTCTCAAGAGAATGGAGGAGACCAGGAGACTGGCCATTATGTGAGGAGGAACAGGAGGAGTACTGCCAGAGCCTTACAAAATGACCTCCAGTTGGCTTCTGGTGTGCATGTTTCTGATCAAACTGTCAGAACTCCGTCCACTTTCTGATCACAGTTTTCATATTATACAGTACCTACCCCAGAAGGCTGTTTCATTAGAAAAGGATTAAAGTGAAGATTAAACCCTTATCTGAATGCCATTCCATTGTGGGGAACACTTACCCATATTGGATCCATCAAAGGATTTCAATTAACATCGTTACAATATGAGAACACATTAGATTTTTTTGTAAGCAGGAAGAACATACAAATTCCGTACAGACAGTAACTTGACTGGGAACAGAGCTTGAATCTAAGAGCCTGTGAAAAAGAAGCACTGTAGTGTAACCACTGTATCCAAATTAAATTTAAAAATTTATTTTATCATTTTTGCTGTAAAGACAAGCAGTGGTTCACATTATTCAGATCGCATGCTAGATCATAGTCTGTGTGGAGCTGAAATGTTTTCCTAGTGTTAAGGTGTGTTTTTCTTTGGGGACTCAAGTTTTTCTTCATTTAGAAACACCAATAAATGATGATTCTAAAATTTGTTGTTTTTCAGGTATGTGCATGTGCTTGAGTTGGCCCTGTCCAGGGTTGATTCTTCTTAACTGGATTTGGGAATAGTATTCAATGGGATTTTTTTTTTTACAAAACATGTAAATGTGGTTAATTGGCTGAAATACACTTTTTTAATTCTGTAATATAACATATTTGCACATCACAAAGATCAAATGTTTTTTGATTTTTAAATGCTAAAATAATAGGCAGTTAATATCAAAAATAGGACCTTGCTGATTATTGTCAAGTAGGTCTGAGTTTAAGGAAAAAGCAATTAATTTGGATCAATCCAGTAGCTTAATTTAGTCCCTGGCAGACTGCTTAAAGTCTTTTTTCTGGCTATTGCACGCAAAGGGAATTTTGATATACTACTTTCTAAGTGACTGCTTGTTCAAGACAAGAGAAGAAAAAGTAGTTTAGTTCTTGGATGATAGCCTGCTTCAGTGATCAATATGACAGACATGTGTGGTCAGAAAAATCCCAGTGCTCTTTTTTTCTCTAAAGTGGCTGTGTTTGAAGAGACCTGCCATGAACTCCACAAGGGAAAGGAAGGTTTCATTAAGGCTCTGGATGTAATATAGAGCTATAACACATGTTCTCTTATTCCTCTGAAGGATATGGCGAATGGGGCAGACTGTCAGTTTATTATTGATGATTCAAGGCATCACTGAAGAGATATTGAAAGATGACAAACATCAGCCATTTAAATCTAACAGCACATCAATTAAATCTGAACCACAGTGGGGAATGTAGTAGGAAGCAGAACATTAGAAAAACAAGTTACAGTAACTGAATTGCTAATGCAGAATTGGACTAAAGTGTTGTTGTATGCTGCTTTTTTTGATTCAGGCTATGGGCCCATTTAGTTCCTGCCAGACAGACAAATCAATAAGATCTGCTTAATAGCAAGTTGTCATCAGAAAGTGTTGTAATATACTAAATAAATGTGAATTTATCCAGGAAGAATTTATAGATACATGGTCCTGGGAATTATTCTGCTAAAGGCATTGCATGCTGCGGTTGCAAGAAACTGCTTTCAGCACAAATTGTGTGTATTACTGCGCTCCATCAGGAAGTAGCTTGTCATCATTGACAGTCCCTAAATAATCGTAATCTTGACAAGAATCAGCATTGTGCTGGGGACATTACTTCTTCTCAAACAGCTACCTTGTGATGAGAGGCTATTTGCCATCACTTTTCTTTTTTTTTTTTTGGTTGAGAATGACATCTTAAACTCTTCCCTTTGTGATGCAACACAGGAGTTGAAGCTTTAGCAAAAGTCAGCTCTTAGTCTAATAGCTACTGATGCAGTTCATTTCTTGAAAGGGGTTGACATTGCAATGAGTGATTTTGTAACATGAAATATGCTGGTCTTTTGGAATCAATTTAAAATGTACCATATGATAAACATTAAAGGCAAAAGATATTTTTGAAACAAAATTTTAAAAATGGTGCATCTTTTAGTGAGTGGCATGGTGTTTTGGACAGAGGTATTGCAGATGGAATCATAAGCACTGGACAAGAGTAGGACCCAGCAAGGCTTTGGTAGACAAAAAGAAGCAAACAGAGGGACAATGTTATGCATTTTTATTGCCAGGGCACTGCCAGCAGCTAGTGTGCAGTTCTTATATGCTGGGTGGTCTGAAAGCTTAGTAGGCGCAGGCACGTTTGTGAGTATGGCCAAGGTATTAAATGCCAGATGTCACAATACATGGCAGCATGTAGAGATATGCAGGTGGATGAGCCTATTGTGTCTTGGATAACGGACTGTCTGTCAGGCAGACCACAGTTTGTGAGATTCAAGGGCTGTATTTCTGATACAGATGTGAGCAGCACTGGAGTACCACAAGGAACAGTCCTGTCTCCTTTTCTCTTAACTCTGTACACTTCTGACTATAAATATAATAACAGGTCATTCTATCTATCATGCAGTTCCTTGGACAATGCAGACAGTCTGGAGGCTGGGTTTGTCCACTTTTTTACAATGAATTCTTGCTTACATGTCCAACCAACTTACAACACATTACTATTCACTGGTAACATGGTAAACAAGAATGTATTAAAATGCATAACTTTAGTGGTGAAGCCACACATTAAGAGGGGGGCTGAATAGATAGCTCAATTGATGTCATTTGAAATCTCTTTGTTCACTATCTGCTTGTCTAAGGCTGAGAGCCACCTTTAGGTCATACTTCAGAGACCTAATGTAATTTAGATGTTGCATGTTTATGACTGGTTACTAGCAGTTATGACAGAGCAAATGTATCAACTGAGACGACTCGTGGTTTGAGTCCATGACAATATACTTGGCATTGTTGGCTGGCTTTGCTCTGTGAGTGTGGTGGCAGAGATTTGCCAGGGAGAAGTAATTGAGAGAGCTCAGCTGATTTCACCATTGAGGGCTTGCTGTTACTCACTGGCAATTACCACAGTGCAAATCTGCAAACTAAAATGGCTTGTGATGTGGGTCCACAGTAATACAACAACTTAATTGTCTTTAATAGAAAACACAAATCAGCTTGACTGATGCACTCCTTATATAAGTATCTGACTGGACAGAGCTTCCTTCTTGTATTGTTTTAGTGACAAAGAAGATAGTAGGAAAGGGTTTAAAGCCAGTCCTACCCTAGCAGCATGTTGAATGTAGAGTTTAGGAGACAGCTAATGGCAAGCACTTCACTCTTAACAGAGAAAAGAAAAGTTCTGTAAATGGGTGTGCCCACATGTTGAGGCATGGTTGTAGAAAGGTGGGCAAGTGGACAAGACATTTCACAAATAGTCAGGGACAGAAGATGTATTAGTGGAAGGAACCAGAGGTATTAGGAGTTTTATACTTTGTCTATAGTTTTCTGTAAATGTGTTTAACCGTTCCTGTTATACATTTTGTACAAGTAATAATTATTTAATAGTTTGGCCTCCTTGGTATTATTCTGAATTAAGGGGATGCTATAAGAGTGCCCCTGTATTCCACAGCATTTACTTTTACTTGAGTACAACAAAACAGTAGGAAAATGTATAAGTAATTGTACTTATATTTTGTTATCTTATAATATTCAGCAACTTTGTATTTTTCACTGACACTATGTAAACATATTTCTATGCAATTCTGATCTTGTTTTGCTATCCAAAATTTGAATCTGGGATTTTAGTGATTATAGAATATAAAGTTAACAGGCATTTGACAAGATACTGAGGACACAATTTCTGCAAAGCACTTGAATCATAGTACTACAATTACTTCCAAGGCTAGGTGAAAGCTAGTATTCAAATAAAACCAAACTTGCTTGACTGTTAATTGAGTCAGTAGAACTGCAGATATTCAGGAGCAAATCAAAGGGGTTAAAAAATCTAAGTAGTTTCAAGATATTCTGCTAAGTGGTGTGTCTCCAAGAGGCATCTCATCATCACGAAAATCTCATTCTAATGTCTGGGAGCAAGAAGAGAGTTAGGACAGTTAGCAGACTGGCTGAAGCAGGACCTTCTTATGATGACATATGGAGAGACCAGAGAGTTGATGTATTAGGAAGCACAGGTATTTCTACTGGATCTTTATAATAATCAGGAAAATAGATGTGGAGTAAAGAATTGTGCTACCCTGCATAAAAGAACAGCCAGCAGTATCTGTAAGTGTGAAAGTAATTTGCAGTTGAAATGGCAAGACATTGTTTAGCATTTAGACTCTCAAAGATCAAGGTTCAATTTCTAGCTTTTTCGCTGTCTGTATGGACCTTGTACATTTTATCAATACCTGTGTAGGTATTCTCCAGGGATTTTGGTTATTTCTCACATTCCAAAACATGCACCTAGATTGACTGGCAGCTTTAAATTAGCCCTGAATGAATAGGTGTCAATGGACTGGTATCTGTTTCATGGCTAATTTCTGCCTTCTAACCAATACATCCTAGATAGGCTCCTATTTCCAATGAACCATAATAATTTAATGAACAAACGTGCCTTTATTACAGAGCTTAAGGTCTATGAGAGTAATTTTAATTGGTCACATTACAAGGCATTCATTAGTAGCTATATAGAATTTTGTATATAATTTAACACCCATGTTAGTCGGTTTACAAAAATGTGGTCTACAGCATTAGGTCCACTGCTGCTCCCATTCATGATTGCTGATTCTCTTCATGAGTTCTGAAGTGTTCATTTGACTTTGCAAAGCTAATATCCTGAATGAAATGTGTAATACTAGCAAGTTTCAATAAACAAATTTACTGGGGAGGATTTCGGCAACATAGATAGAATGTCAAAGATTTTAAATAATAAATACATTTGCAATTTTTATTGAAAGATATGTGATACAGTACAGCTTTCTCACTAGCTGAAACAGAAAATTGAAGGAACAAAATGCACAGCCCTGGTATCGCATATCTGTGTATTATGATGAATAGGAGACCTTTCCCGGATTGTTTCTTGTCTTGTGTCAAGTCCTGCTGGGATTCTCTGAACCTCTGTGACCCCTATTATGTTATTTTGTCTCATATAAGTTAATGGTATAACTGAATGGTACAAGAGGATGCATAGAAACCTTCATATTGGGATGGATTATTTTTAGTAAAATTTCTATGTTAATTTTTATTGTAAAGTTTATTGAAATGAATAGTTATTTGTGATTATGCAGCAATATGTATTCAACCACAATAATTGCAACTGTTAAGTCTCATTTCTACTTCAACAGGAGTGTACATCAATCAGGTTTCTCTTCTGGCAATTTGCAAATCAGCTCCTAAACAAGCCTCAGTGCAGTTTCATCCTTCTTTTCAATATTGTAATTCTATTTCCAATATAGCATTTCTTGAAAAAGCTATGATTAAGAGTTTGTGTCTGGTGTGTAAGTTTATTATGTTTAAATTTATTGATACTACAAAACATTAATTTATTTCATAAGCTATATTTCTGTGTTTACAACATTTACAAACACTGGAATTTTACTTACATGATTTAATAAAAACTGACAATTGTTTCATTTTGTTTAGAATTTCTGAGTAATAGGCTAGACATTGATTTCAGTGCATTTTTTTGTAGTTTCATTGTTTTTCCCATATTCATGTGGATTTTGTTGGGAATTCCATTTTCCTACTTCAGTTCATTGGTAAGGTATCTATGGTAAACCAAATTAACATTTGAAAATATTTAAAGATTCTTTTTAGATATACTAAAATGCAGTTCAGCTTTTCAAAAACATGAAAGTCACTTTAAAATATGTCAAAATAAGTTACCTTATATTTAAAGATGTTGTCAATACATTCTGAGTTATCTGAAATGCATTTCAAGATTTTGCACTTCAAATACATTTTTAGATATTTCTAAATAGCCTCGTGTGTATTTCATTTTGAGATGCACTTCACAATATTTGAAGCTGATGATGAGGTATCAGGTGTCTTCAATATGACTTTCTTTCTGTTCTAATACATCTTAAGATGTATATGAAATATCTCAATAAAATGAAGACGCCATTTTGAAATACCTCAAAACAGATTTGCGATTTTTGTAATTGGATTTTAATGACCTCATATTGATATTCAAATATCTTGAAAATGTCCTTTTCTAATTATATCTTAAATGTATTTCAGATACCTCAAGAAAAAAAAATTAAGTTATCCTAAAATATGTTTAAGTATGTCTTAAATGGGACGGAAACCTGTTTTGACATGACAAGAAATGAATGAAAGATATCTAAATATTTTGCATATACCAGATGGGACCGTTTGGCCCTACAGCCAGAAGGGGCATTTACACGCTGGTCAAGAAAGACATTTTGGACAGGCATTTAAACTACTTCCAGGAATAGAAGTGAGCACAGGAACTCCTGTGTCTGTTCTCTTTTCTTGCAGGCCCAGGTGTCTCTCCAATCCTGAATCCCATGTCTCCCTCACAGGAACAGGTCATTAACATGACATTTTTGTAAAGTGCAGATTAGAGAAAGACCTGCTTGCCTGAGTAACTTCCAAAGTGAACTCCATGAACCCCCACTTTCTTCCATTCATAGTTGTGATCCAGGCATATTCAACTCCTGGGAAGCATTAATTTTACTGAGGCATAGTGAACCCTGCTGGCAGTAGCAGTGTGTTACTAAATTTTTTTCTAATGCCAGTGCACTTACCTCCGTTAGTGCTACTGCCAACTGGTATTCTGTACCAATAAGCTTTCCCTGATGTAGCACCCCCTACTGGACTCTGTCACAATGTGTAAAAACTTAACAATCTGTGTTTTCCCATCTCCACACTTTGTGCTTAAGGTTAATAAAAAAATATTTAATATATATTGTGGAGCACTCTGTGTTCAGAAAAGGCAAATCAGTGTGGTTAAACATTGCACCTCTGGGCTGTTAAGGTACACATTCATATATGTATATATATGATCTAATAAAGGAATGTAAGTGTTTCACCTTAACCTGGAGAAAAAAACATTCCAGTTCTACAATATATCAAAAATGTATGAAACAAAGTGAGGATCTCAGAAAGGAGGAATTAATGTATGCATAAAAGCACAAAAGACTCAAAGAAAACCCTAGCTTCCTTAAAGGTTCTGGTTAACACAGTGTTCTATGTCACTATGCATTAGTTGAATTGGCTCATCTTCTTGCTCACTTTATGGTAGCTGAAGTACTGAGCAATCAATCTACTAAAATTTACTAAAATTCTGGTAAATCTACCTGGCCTTCTCCAATGTCTCCAAAAACCACAACAATAATAACAGCAGCATTCAGAAATGCATAGGGTGAAAGGTAGAACAAAATGGGAATGCAAATGTACATATGTCAGATTTTCTAGATTCTCAGCAGACACATTTAATCCCAACACAGATCATTTTCAGCTCAAACACATCCCATCTCACCTGCCCACAACCTATATGTAATACAGCAGCTTTCAATAAAAAATTCAAGCCATCTACTTCTTCTTGTTCTGACCACCTACATGCTTTGCTTCCCACATCATTTTCCCCTATAAAGTCCTCTATTCTTCAGCGCCTGCCAGTTGCATTAGAAATAAAACCCATAATGAATTTTAAGGTGGTGATTGAAGAACATACTACTAATGACCTCTGTCAAGATCTTCAACTTCTAGACTGTATCCCTTTTTCAGGAAAGGGCAAAGTACATGTGCTCTCATCAGTTAAGAGGCCAGACAGAATCCTATGTCCTCTGTCACGTTCACATTTATAAAGTTAAAAAAAAAAACTACTGTCTTTGTTCACCTTGAAAGGGTACTCAGTTAAAGTAATGCCGCTCCAGCTTCTGCCTAGTGATTTTTATTTCTAATTCAGATCATGATCCCTTAAACTGCAACATAGATAAAAACTGACAGCTCTGCACACTGTCTCTCTTGGAAACTGTCAGAAAGCAAATACCCTTATAAACATAATTTGCATGGGGTTTTCCACTGTAATTTTAAACAGGGCTGTAATTATAAGGACAGAAAAAGCATATTTAATGGTAAAGTGCATTTAAACCTTAATATTAAAAGGGGAAATCCAGAGACCATAAAAATTCTTAGCAATCTGAACACGTTTGATGTGAGCTAACAAATCAGTTTCACAATGGTATTTGTGAGAAAAACAGGTATTGTGTTTGCATCTATTTAAAAAAAAAAAAAAAAAAAGGAAGAGGAATAAAACACAGTCTAGCAGAAAAATACTTATTTCAAAACCAAACTACTCCCATATTATTGTGAAGATTTGTGTGGCTTGTCCCAATCACATTTTGTTACTGGTGAAGATTCACCCTCTGGTTAAGTCAGGTTAAGTTAGGATGAAGTTCGATTGCTCTCTCTGTCTCTCACTGTCTCTCTCTCTCTCTCTCTCTCTCTCTCTCTATATATATATATATATATATATATATATATATATATATATATATATATATATTCATAAAACTGCTCAAAAAAAACAAAAGAACACTTTGAAAACACATCAGATCTCAAAGGGAAAAAAAATCATGCTGGATATCTATACTGATATGGACTGGTAAACGTGTTAGGAATGAAAGGATACCACATCATTTGATGGAAATGAAAATTATCAGCCTACAGATGGCTGAATTCAAAGCCCCCCCGAAAATCAAAGCGAAAAACTGATGGTCCATTTTGCCGAAATTTCATTGCACCAACTCAAAATCGTACTCAGTAGTTTGTATGGCCCCCACGTGTTTGTATGCATGCCTGACAACGTCCTAATGAGATGACAGATGGTGTCCTAGGGGATCTACTCCCAGACATGGACCAGAGTATCACTGAGCTCCTGGACAGTCTGAGGTGCAACCTGGCAATGTCAGATGAACCGAAACATAATGTCCCAGAGGTGTTCTATTGGATTTAGGTCAGGCGAGCGTGGGGGGCCAGTCAATCATATCAGTTCCTTCATCTTCCAGGAACTGCCTGCATACTCTCAGCACATGAGGCTGGGCATTATCGTGCACCAGGAGGAACCCAGGACCCACTGCACCAGCATAGGGTCTGACAATGGGTTCAAGGATTTCATCCCGATACCGAATGGCAGTCAAGATGCCGTTGTCTAGCCTGTAGAGGTGTGTGCGTCCCTCCATGGATATGCCTTCCCAGACCATCACTGACCCACCACTAAACCAGTCATGCTGAACGATGTTACAGGCAGCATAACATTCTTCATGGCTTCTCTAGACCATTTAATGTCTGTCACATGTGCTCAGGGTGAACCTGCTCTCATCTGTGAAAAGCATAGGGTGCCAGTGGTGGACCTACCAATTCTGGTATTCTATGGCAAATGCCAATCGAGCTCCATGGTGCCGGGCAGTGAGCACAAGGCCCACTAGAGGATGTTGGGCCCTCAGGCCACCCTCATGAAGTCTGTTTCTGATTCTGGTCAGAAACTTTCACACCAGTGGCAGTGCTCATCCTGTTCCTCCTAGCCCAAAGCAGCAAATACTGGTCCTGCTGATGGGTTAAAGACCTTCTACGACTCTGTCCAGCTCTCCTAGAGTAACTGCCTTCTCCTGGAATCTCTTCCATGCCCTTGAGACTGTGCTGGGAGACACAGAAAACCTTCTGGCAATAGCACTAATTGATGTGCCATCCTGGAGAAGTTGGACTACCTGTGCAATCTCTGTAGGGTCCAGGTATTGCCTCATGCTACCAGTAGTGGCACTGACCGTAGCCAAATGCAAAACTAGTGAAAAAACTGTCAGAAAAGATGAGGAGGGAAAAATGTCAGTGGCCTCCACCTGTTATACCATTCCTGTTTTGGGGGTCATCTCATTGTTGCCCTTCTAAGTGCACCTTTTGTTAATTTCATTAACACCAAAGCAGCTGAAACTGATTAACAACCCCCTCTGCTACTTAACTGAGCCGATCAATATCCCAGAAGTTTCATTGACTTGATGCTATACTCTGATTAAAAAGTGTTCCTTTAATTTTTTGAGCAGTATAAATACATACATACAGTAGTATTTTTTTTTAATTCCATTACCTAGAAATTTCAGGTTTTCCTAACATTGACCACTGAAAATTTTGTTGTTCATCATTAATAAGAGGTAGATAACCTCCAACAATGAATTGAATAAGGAGATTAACTATGGCGGAGTTAACTGAAGATCTTACCCCATATTTGTGACAGTGCATGGACTATCCCATCAAATCAGTTATTAACTAATGCATTGTATAGCCTGGGCCAGTGGGACAACAGGGCATTTGTTTATGTCCTATTATTTGATACTTTGCGTTTTCCCTGTGCTCATCATTTCACTTTGTGTGTTGTATTAGTAAAACTACTATTAATATACTTTCGAACTCTGTGTCTTTTTGTTTCTGGGTTGGCGTAACTACTAGAGTTCTTATTAACCAGACACACATTAATTTGTGCTGGGTGAAGGTTTTTATTTGGAAGCTGCCCTCTTTCCTCATTATGGTTATCCTTTACAAAACGTTGAGATAATGCAGTTTCACAAACTGATTCCAGGGACGCTACAGAAAATGATCAAAGGTTTATAATCAACAGGAATCTGCAAATCCAGTGGGAATAAGGCTGTAGTGTGGAAGACAGTAGAAACCTACTATTTTCTATCATTGTATACTTTAGTTTGCGTCAGGCTTTATAGAAGTTTGTTTTCATTTTTACACTATTTGATAGTTTATCCTTCTTTATTTTCTCTTTTTGTATTTGTTACTGGTGATCACCTATTGTTTTTGTATCCCAACATGGCTACTATGTCATTTAGTATAAGCTGACCTTGAACCATGGTCAGACCTTCATCTCTTCTGAAATTGGCAAAATGTATTGAAGACAATGAACACACGAGGGTAAACAATAAAAGAAGTAAATTGAAATTCTGAAATAACAAGTATGAAAGACATACAATGTTGATTATATAATAAGCCAGAAAGTCAATGTCATAATTTTGGCACCACAAAATAGAAAAAAACTGGTGAAACCTCAGAAAAAAATGCCAGAACCGTATTGGATTGCCTAATATAGGCCTCACCTCAGACAGGGTTCAGACTGAAGCAACTGGCAATATAGGCCTACCCAAGCCTGAATTGAGACTCACAACACAGTTTAAAATTAGTCCAAGAAAATTAAAATAAAAATCTATACTTTGAGAAGGATAAGAGCAGCAAAAGATCTCTATCATTAATGAATTTATTAAATAGCAAAAAGTTTAACAATAATAAGGCAGACACAATAAAAGAAAAAAGATTTTGCCTTAAAAGACAACACAGAGCAATACATTCCAAATTGGTATCCAAAAGCAAAAAAACAAGAGAATAGCAAAAATTCAGTAAACAGAAAAAACAGTATTCACATTTTTTTCGCAATGAATAAAGAAAAGTCACAGCCAAAATAAGCTACCTTGTAATTCTTTTCTCAGCCTGAATATATAGAGTGAGGGCAGTTCCTTAGAAAATATGTAAGGGTGGTCACCCCTCTTGGGGTTCCACTCACAAAGTACAAGGAACTTGGGAACAATACTAAATACACAGATACTAAATTAAACATATAAACACATGACAAATACAGTTTAATTAAAAAGTAGAAAAAGACAAATTATGTTTGATTTAAATAACAAAAATATCCATGTTCATCTATCATTGTTTTGGGGGAGAAGGTACATATACTGTATAGCAATCCTCATTGTAATACAAACACAAAAAAAAAATCTCTAAATTTAATTGCTGCTTATTCCTCCTCTGTAAATTTGATTTAAAGAGGACAAGGACCTCATATTGTCCTTTTATTGCAGTGTGATCCAGTCTGTTGTCACTTTCAGCTTCTTTGTCTGGTTTAGCAGTCTGACAAATAAAAATTTCAAAAAGCTTCATCAGATTACCAAACATGCAACTAACGTTATTGGAGCTGATGTAGAGGATCTGGTAAGTGTGTGTCTGAGCACAATGTTGAAAAAAACTAGAAATCATTTCAACTAAAGACAGACACCAGTTACATGCAGAACTAAACTTTATTAAATCAGGATGGAAAGTCGCTTTGAAAATCCATGCAAATCACTCCAGAAATTCTTTTTCCTGAGTGCCATATGTCTTTTTAATAAGGAATATCAGAGATAATAATTTTTACAAAATTCCAGAATAGAGATTTCAATATGTATCCTATCAAACTGCTAGAAGTAGTTTTTAACAAAGTATCTGTTTTTTCTTGCCCTTTGTCACCGATTCTGTTCATAACTTTTATGGACAGAATTTCTAGGCGCAGCCAGGGTGTTGAGGGGGTCCGGTTTGGTGGGCTCAGGATTGGGTCACTGCTTTTTGCAGATGATGTTGTCCTGTTTGCTTCGTCAGGCAGTGATCTTCAGCTCTCTCTGAATCGGTTTGCAGCCGAGTGTGAAGCGGCTGGGATGAGAATCAGCACCTCCAAATCCGAGACCATGGTCCTCAGCCGGAAAAGGGTGGAGTGCCCTCTCAGGGTTGGTAGCGAGATCCTGCCCCAAGTGGAGGAGTTCAAGTATCTCGGGGTCTTGCTCACGAGTGAGGGAAGAATGGAGCGTGAGATCGACAGGCGGATCGGTGCGGCATCCGCAGTAATGCGGGCTCTGCATCAGTCTGTCGTGGTGAAAAAGGAGCTGAGCCGCAAGGCGAAGCTCTCAATTTACCAGTCGATCTATGTTCCTACCCTCACCTATGGTCATGAGCTATGGGTAGTGACCGAAAGAACGAGATCGCGAATACAAGCGGCTGAAATGAGTTTCCTCCGCAGGGTGTCTGGGCTTTCCCTTAAAGATAGGGTGAGAAGCTCAGTCATCCGGGAGGGGCTCAGAGTAGAGCCACTGCTCCTCCGCATCGAGAGGAGTCAGATGAGGTGGCTCGGGCATCTGATCAGGATGCCTCCTGGACGCCTCCCTGGTGAGGTGTTCCGGGCACGTCCCGGGGAAGACCCAGGACATGCTGGAGGGACTATGTCTCTCGACTGGCCTGGGAACGCCTTGGGATTCTCCCGGGAGAGCTAGAAGAAGTGGCCGAGGGGAGGGAAGTCTGGGCATCTCTGCTCAAACTGCTGCCCCCGCGACCCGACCTCGGATAAGCGGGAGACAATGGATGGATGGATGGATCTGTTTTTTCAAATCATGTAAATATTTTCAGAATTTCTGTGCAGGTTTTTCACATTCTCATGTCTTCATTTGTTTATTTCTTTCTGTCTGTTACTGGATGCAATTTGGTGGACAAATTTTATATTTTTGTGTGTAAACATGACTAAATAAAAAACCTTGAAATCAAACAAAAGATGTCAACACCTCTGTCACGGAACAAGTAGACAAAGCACAACACTGTTTTTCTGTTTCTTTCTTGCTTGATTCCAAATGCCATTTTTTAACATCCATACACTAGATATTACAAATTACACTTTATACCTACAAGTCCATTTATAGGGACGTACACCTGATATAAATCCTTAATAATACAATCTCTTTACATGTTGTTTTGCAACAAGTGATAGTTTGCAGTTAAAAATAAAGAAAAAATAGTCTGAGGAAGATAGAATAAACCTCCTTAGTGCCTCCTTGGGAGGCCTAGAAAACAATTTTCTCAAGGCACCTAGGGTGTGAGCAGAAACACCTTCAATCAAAAGTCCTCCCAGACTGAAAAGTTTCTTACCCAGACATGAATAGTGAATTCTGCCAGTTCTGCTCTGGCACCTCATTTTAGTAATTTGAAGCCAAAATCTCTTTTTTGTGATGTCTACTCAAAGCTTCATCGAAAGCTTCTCCCAGGTTTATCCTCACTTCCTGGTACAGCTCCTTCAGTATTGATGATGAAATTCATTGTTCACTTGTCACTCTCCTGTCAACTCCCTCTTATTAACAAGAAGACAAAGCTTCTACATCCCTCCATAAAATGAAGCTACTCTCTCTCTCTTACTGGTATCACAAGCAGGCAGGCTCATAAAAAACAAAAAAAAAAAAAATGCTCACTACATACTGTCAAGTTATCAGCTTTTTAGAAGTGGCAGGGAGATAAAAATACTAAAAAACAGTAAAATTCAGTAAAAGCCTTGAAAGGTACTAAAATAGCCTAATTTTAATACCTAATTATAAAGGCCTTATCATTGAATCTTCAAGGTTTTTCTTTACTACATTAGTCCCTATGTGAATAGAGGAAAATACATGTATAACAATGAACCAGCTCTGGCAGAGAGCAAATAAAAATAAATAAGAAAATGTTGAAAACAGAAAAGGCAACTACAAGATTTCTGAAACTAGTCAAACATTACAAAATAAGTATTAAATAAAACAAATTACAAAAAGTACCAAAACAATACAACATCTGCTTTTTCAGCTGTAATACATGACAAAAGACATAGAGGAAGCCATTCCTTTCCAGGAGAGATTCATCTTAGTTTTGGAGGAGCTGATAATAAGCGACTTAATCATATTCTAAAGAGGTGAAAAGTGGAACATAATCTGCAAACACCAGAAATACAAACTCATATTTCCTCAAACTGAAAAGAGAACATATGGAAATCAAACACAGGAGAAGGAGCCAAGCCAGGATACGCTTTAGGTGAAGTTGTGCACCCACATTAGATGGATTCAGTTCAAGTCTGGAATGCAGACACAACTCTTGCTATACAAGTACAGGGACTGAATGATATACAACAGCCATTGAACATACTTTTGTATCTCCCCTAAGGACATACTGAAAATCATAGTAACTTTAATAAAGCTCACAATCAAGAGGCACATTTTCAAGTAAATACAAACATGATATAAAGCTTGAAGATAATGCAACTGCAAGATAAAGCATAAGAAAATGCAGATGTGTGAGGGGACCTGTAGAGATCCTGCCATCAAATCAAAAAGCAAACATTGAAATAACTTAAAGTAATGTAAGAGCTGAATGACTGATGAAAAGTACAGCATTAGTGTCAGCATTAGAAAAGTCAGTACAGTAGAGTAAATTTTAAAAATGTGAGTATAGGAATATTTGATTTAAAAAGGAAGACAAAAAAAATGTAAAATGAAATGCCGGATACAGAAAATTATTTTGGGCACCAGCCAGTAATTTCTTTATATATAATTTCTAAGACTGAAAATAAGCAAAATAATTAAGATGTCTTCTGAGGTGCAAATCCATATGTTGAGAAATAGTGTCACAGGTCCACAACATTTGGAGCTCCTGGGGCCTCATGTATAAACAGCGCGTACGCACAGAAATGTTGCGTACGAATGTTTCCACGCTCAAATCGCAATGTATAAAACCTAAACTTGGCATAAAGCGACGCACATTTCCACGGTACCTCATACCCTGACGTACGCAATTTCTCCACTCGGTTTTGCAGCCTGGCGGCACCCAGCGTCAAAGCAGTGCTACTGTTCCTGTGTGGTCGCCCTTTCTTTCTTAGATCCACATTCCTGACGCGGCTTTATAAATACACTGAAACTAACTGCATATTGTTTATTAGTGTAATGCATCTGATTGTAATTAACCTGCAGCAATATAATGGTCCAGGGAATAGCCATAGTATTCCAAATACCATAACTGCTTTAGCATTGTTACTCTCAATGCATCTTCTTCTTCTTTCAGCTGCTCCCGTTAAGGGTTGCCACAGCAGATCATCTTTTTCCATATTACTCTCACTGCACCACTCGGAGTATTTATATCACTGTATCTGTGTGGGGAATCACAGCAGCAGCTGATTGGAAAGACAATTATCGGTATACAGCATGAAGCAGACGTTGCCTCAGCCAAGGCAAAACGCGTCAAAGCCTTTCCTGCATGGACCTCACGGTTCAGAAAAAGTTTCATCCCAAGGACTATAAACACACTCAATCAGTCCATCAAGTGCTCCTTGTAGAACTGTTTGTACTTATAAGTACAATCACCCCACTGTAAACTTGCACTACAGTTATAATATTGCACAACCTGAGCCGCTTTATAAAGCACGTATTTACATATGATGGCGATATCATTTTTAAGATGAAATGCAGCAAAATATGTTGATTATATTATACAGATAAAACTTTAACTTCATTTAAATAACCTGTATTGTTAATAATTAAATATGTGAGGACACGGTGCCGCAGCACTAGCTAGTTCATGGATTGTTCCTGCATTGCGTTGTGTTCTTGCTGGTGCTGACGCGACATTGGAAGGATAGACGGATAGAATAATTAAACATGTACTACGAAGTTATTTCAATGTTCCTTAAAAGGTTTGAAGAATCGGCGTTCTAAGCTTACAGATGGCTTCACGTCTATTACAGAGCTGATTGTGTGGCGATTGGCTATTTGGAGAAAGAAAAGTAAGGACAGGAATTGGAGGTTAGTATGTTTGAAAGAGACAGCACTGCTGCAATAAATTATTTCATCGAATGTCGCGCATGGTGCAGCAAGCCTCTTGCGTGAGACATGAACAAGCACTGCGCCACCGTGTTCCCATGTTTAATAACATGCTTTCATTCCTATCATCATGAAAATGATATCACTTATACATCTCAGTATTTTAATTATTCAGAGAGCTGTAATATCACGAATGTAATGGATTATGTGTCCTGTCGGAGAAAGAGAAAGCCCGTTTAAGAAGCAGGTAGTGATTCACACACATAGAGCACATAGAAGATCAAATATAGAACAAAGCATTTAACGTGCTACTTTAGTTACGATGAGATTTGAGAAACTAGTAAATTAAACGATTTTAAGATTAACTTTACGATGTTCTACTTTAATGGCAAAATAAACTACATGATTAAAGTGGAAATTTCGAGATTAAAGTTGACATTTCATGCTTTTTTCCACACTGTGTGCCTATTTTTTTTGTCTGTACCCTAATAAGCTTTCATATGACATTCAGACGGTGGGCTACGACTTGCCTTTTCACAGCGACTTTGATATGTGATTTCTTTTTTTATTTCGGGCACTGTGCGACTTTGTGAACTTGAGCTTTCGAGTTTCTCCAACACTCTGTCACTTGATCAACTTCCTTTTGTTGTTTATCCCACTGTTTAAACCAACAAATAGTATGTTTTTCCTTTGCCTCCACTTGGTATTCGCTGAAATTCTTATATTTTCCCTCGTGCTTTTCCTATTGTCTTTTCACAGAAGGCTGAGCTTAAGGGCTATTTATATTGATTTGCATATTCAAAGAGGCGTAATTCTTAGAGAAGTTGGAGCGGGACAGAAGGCGCGTGCACGTGCGTTACTTTTCATGCTGATCGGGATTTATGTAGCGTAAGAACATGAAAGTTTGCGTATGTACAGATCCCTGCATCTGGATTTTTCTGTGCGTACGCACATTCCCGCTTTTGTGCTTACGCCATGTTATAGTGTGAGTTCTACGCACGGCGTTATACATGAGGCCCCTGGTCTGCAGATGCAGAAAAACAAAATGTGAACAACAGCATCCCCTCTCAACTTGGGATGGAATTACAACCAAAAAACAAACCCATAGAATGCCTTCTCTTCACAAATGCTTGACACGAGTTATCGGGTGAGCTTAGAATGCCCTGACTAATTGTGTCCTACACTCACATCACAAAAGAAGGTACAAAGGTGAATGTACATTTTCAAGAGTTAAGTAGGGTTTTGAAAAACCAGAAACACTAATGAATGAAAATCCTAAGTGCATTTGAATTATGCAGGGTAACCAGAAGAATTTAAACATTCCTACATTACTGCCAGGCTTGTCAAAGCTTGTGTATTGAGGTAGCTAAAAGAGGCAGCTGAGGAAGGCAAGACATAACATACACTTTATGCTTGTGAACAGCAGTTACACTTACACTTCAAAGAAGTATTTTGCTGTTACTCAATGACTATTAAAAGCAAGCAATACAAATATAAATTACCTTCTACCAGAAATCTGCTGCAATAGAAAGAGTGGGAGAGAAGAGAGTTGCAATACTAAGAATATGAAATAATGAAGGAGTTATCAAGTATTTGCATATCTATAATGGGAAAGTCATAGACCTAATAGTACAAGAATATATTTAATGGTAGTCACTGAAAATGATGTGTTTATTTGACAGGATCCCAGGTTAACGTATATTAACTTGAGATGTAACAAGAAGACATTTGGTAATATTAACATTTAGCTGTTAAAAGATAGCTGACATCCACAGAATGATATGATTGAGGCTGGCATTAAAGTGGGATATATCTGACGTGCTTTCAGGAGAGATGTAAGCATAGTATTCTACTGGAGCAACAGGTCAGTTTAGCAGGTAAAGTATGACTTTGGTAGCATATGAATATTCAACAGAAGTGCCAAAGGAAAGAACCCTTAAGAAACTGTCTAGGAGATGAAAGGTAAGCAAAATGTCTTAGAACCATACAAGAGTGACTGCATGTAGGCAAAAATGAAGAAATATATATGGTCTATCAAACATATACAGTATGCTAGTCTGTCAAGAATAACTCATCAAATAATTAAGAGACACTGGAAAAAGCAGTGAAAAGTAGCCACACAGAATGAAAGTGATCATTATTATAAAGCTAGCCATTTGCTGTAAGAAAAGAAATATGTTTTAAGGAAAATGGATAAAATTGAGCCTAAAATAGTTTGAAGAGTTTGTTATAATTTTAAATAGCAGATATTAATTAAGAGAGGAGAGTGAGGTTGGGAGCATACGCTGATAGCGCATTGCCACACCCACAACACAACAAGCCACCTAGATTGGGACTCAAGTGACACCTCTGCATCCCACTGGAACAGTGTGATGTTGTTTATGGCATTTGAACCGGCAACCTTTTGATTGCCTACTCAGATCCCTAGCCTTAGGGTCACCTTTCTGCCCATATTAATTAAGATGTTACTTAAACTGTCTAGAGTTTATATGAGCTAACTTAGCTCAGCTAAGAGGAATCGAAAAGTTTAGGAGTTTTTGGCAGGAAGTGCTTTGATGAAAGTAAATGAAAATTAAACAGCGCTAGAGAGCCACTGTCCACCACAAGGCCAATGTTACATCTCTGAGGACTATACTGTATGAGCTGATCCAGAGTGAAAGGACACATTTGCTTTTGGTTTTAAGATGATTCTGTCTGTTAAATATGAATATGTATTTTCAGGACTGTTACACATTAGGTGGTATAATAATAATAATTCATTACATTTATATAGTGCTTTTCTCAGTACTCAAAGCGCTATCAACACAGGGAGGAACCGGGAAGCGAACCCACAATCTTCCACAGTCTCCCCAGCAGCACTACCACTGCGCAACCTGTGAGGAGTGCACTGATGTGTCACAGTGCTTGAACCCAGGCTGGATTCCTGGCTTGGAGAGCTTTCTGAGTGGGTTTTGAATATTTCTTTTTGTGTTTATCAGGGTTATTTCTAGAAAACTTTGTTTCATCCAATAGTAAATAAAGAATTTATTTGTGGCATTTGCCAAACATACATCTACATACTTTTGAGCATGTGTTTGGGTGTGCATATGATTACATCCAATTTCCTATGTAGTGCCTTCCCATTGGACCAGACATATTTACACATATAGCTAATATAAAACATAGAATACCATATGATAAAAACAAAACTAAAGCTGCATGCATTTATGTACAAACAAATATTCATACAGTATACTTTCTCAAGCAGAGGGGCTCTTTCTTGATGCAGTACAGACTAGTGCCAATAGCCATCCCTTTTGTAACCATGGCGGAAATAATCAGACAAGAGAAATATGGTACAAAAAGAGATATATGAATTTTAGCAGATCATAGTCGCACACTGAAAACCTTTGCCTGCAATATAAACACATATTTATGTATTGACATCATTTTTTAACCAGCATATAACAGTAAATGTATACAACCAACTGACAAAAAGAACCGAAAAAGCAAACTCATTTTTTTTCTCACAGGAGAAAGGCAGTTCAGAATCTCCAGCTGTCCAAATTCCACCATGGAGAATAGTGTAGGCTAGAGTCCTTAATATTGATGGAATATGACAGAGGAGTCGTGATGGATCACGACTCACTTTGAGGTGCCATTCCAAGGCTACAAGGAATACAAAAGTGGAGAAGATGTCATTTTTATTAGGAGGAAACAGAGAAGGGGTAATATAATGGCAAAGAGTAACATGTATAACAGTGATATAAATATTAAAAAGCAATATGAACCATTAGTCACTTTTGTTTTTGGTTTTAAGATAATTCTGCCTGTCCGTTAGTAGCTCTAACATTCTGTGTTAAAATAATTGATTTTATGCTTTATTGTAAATGCTGAAATTAAATAAATACATATCTGCACTATTGAAATATCCATCCATCCATCCATTTTCCAACCCGCTGAATCCGAACACAGGGTCACGGGGGTCTGCCGGAGCCAATCCCAGCCAACACAGGGCACAAGGCAGGGAACCAATCCTGGGCAGGGTGCCAACCCACCGCAGGACACACACAAACACACCCACACACCAAGCACACACTAAGGCCAATTTAGAATCGCCAATCCACCTAACCTGCATGTCTTTGGACTGTGGGAGGAAACCGGAGCGCCCGGAGGAAACCCACGCAGACACGGGGAGAACATGCAAACTCCACGCAGGGAGGACCCGGGAATCGAACCCAGGTCCCCAGATCTCCCAACTGCGAGGCAGCAGCGCTACCCACTGCGCCACCGTGCCGCCCCTATTGAAATATGTCTTTTAATATTAAAAACAATTTTTTTATACAAAGGTTAGACTGGGTATCATATACTGATGCAGTTGTTTGAAATGAGATCATTTATTTCATAATCAAAGTTTATTTATATTTATTTTAATGAAATTCAATTCAATTCAGTCTGTTTTTGTGTAGCACTGTTTATTGTGTGCTGGCACAGAACAAAGTGACAATTGTCAGGTAAAATGCAATTATAAAGACAAATTTAAAATGCAAATTTACAAATTGCTAAACACATAATTAGTACATATGAAGACACAGATTTGTTAAAACACACTGACAACAAAATAGAAAATGATTGACATATATGGAAACCAGTAATATGTGTCCATTAATGAATTGGTGAACTATTATAAAGCATTATTAAATTATACTACAGTCTGAATGTAAAATTAAACACTTGTGAACTCCTGCTTATCCTCTTTTTAGATTGTGAATTGCCAGAAAAAACTGTGAAAACACAAAATTACATTTAACAGCAATTAAGACTGCCTATTGAGCAGTTAGATTTTATATTTAGAACTGGAGTTATCACAAAGCATAGCTAATGAGTAATTGTAAACTAATGACAGAACAGGAAATCCTGCCATTGATTTCTGAAATGAAAACAACCACCTGTATTTTGACATGTCACAAAATGTATTTGAAAAATCTTAATGCACATTTCAGATTTCAAAATAAACTGAACATCTCTAACAAAGACAGTGTTCATACTAAATATCTTTAAATGAATCTCACCTACCTAAAATGCAAACTGCATTTTGAAAGTACAGTATATCTATGTTAGTATCTGTCTTGTCATTTACTATATCATAAAGATATTGACACATATTTTTAGGAAGTCACTGCGCACTGGAGAGATTCTGAAGTACTGGAAAATGGCAAACATCATCCCATTATATAAAAAGGGTAACAGGGCAGATCCAAGCAACTATAGGCCAGTAGGCTTAGCATGCATCACAGGAAAATTAATGGAAGGAATTAATAAGGATAAGATTGAGCAACACCTGGCAAGGACAGGAGTTATTCTGAACAGTCAGCATGGGTTCAGAAGAGGGAGGTCGTGTTTAACTAACATGCTGAAGTTCTATGAGGAGGCAACAAAAGCATACAATCAAAGTGGAGCATATGATATTATTTATCTTGACTTTCAGAAATCATTTGATAAGGTGCCACATGAGAGATTGGGCATCAAACTAAAAGAAGTGGGAGGTCAGGGTGATGTTTTTAGATGGGTGCAGAATTGGCTCAGACACAGGAAGCAGAGAGTGATAGTGCGAGAAACCTCATCAGAATTAGCCGATGTTAAGAGTGGTGTTCCACAGGGGTCAGTGCTAGGGCCGCTGCTATTTTTTATATATATAAATGATTTAAATAGAAATATAAGTCACAAGCTGGTTAAGTTTGCAGATGATACCAAGATAGGTGGATTAGCAGATACAGTAATTTGGAATCCGTTATATCATTACAGAAGGACTTGGATAGCATACAGGCTTGGGCAGATTTGTGGCAGGTGAAATTTAATGTCAGTAAATGTAAAGTATTACACATAGGAAGTAAAAATGTTATGTCTGAATACACAATGGGCGTTTGGAAAATTGAGAGTACACCTTATAAGAAGGATTTAGGAGTCATAGTGGAGTCTAAGCTATCGACTTCCCGACAGTGCCATTAAGAAGGCAAACAGAAAGTTAGGTTTTATAGCATGGTGTGTGGAGTACAAGTACTCGCCTGGAGTACTATGTGCCGTTTTGGTCTCCAGGCTACAAAAAGAACATAGCAGCGCTAGAAAAGGTCCAGAGAAGAGTGACTAGGTTGATTCCAGAGCTACAGGGGTTGAATTATGGGGAAAGATTGAAAGAGCTGAGCCTATACAGTTTAAACAAAAGAAGATTAAGTGGTGACATGAATGAAGTGTTTAAAATTATGAAGGGAAATAGTACAGTGGATCGAGACTGTTATTTTAAAATGAGTTCATCAAAGAACACGTGGAAACTTGTTAAGGGTAAATTTCGCACAAACATTAGTATGTTTTTCTTTACACAAAGAACAATAGACACTTTGAATAAGCTTCCAAGTAGTGTGGTAGATAGTAAGACTTTAGGGACTTTCAAAACTTGACTTGATGTTTTTTTGGAAGAAATAAGTGGATAGGACTGGCGAGCTTTGTTGGGCTGAATGGCCTGTTCTCGTCTAGAGTGTTCTAATGTTCTAATATTCTAATAAAAATACGATATTCTAATATTTTTCAGTACCCACTGTAAATATTCTTTATCTCTGGAATAAACAGTTACAACCTGCATGCATTAATAAAAATACACACACACAAAACAATTCTACTAGATATTTTTGATATTCAAATGTTTAAAAATGTATTAATGCAAACAATTACATCCGGATATGTGATGGCATACTCTTAGAGGTTCTCCATGATTCACTTGTTATGTAGTGTTGCTTCTGGGCTATCATGTTATACACAGACATGTTTCATTTATTGACCACTTTGCTGTGATTTACATCTCAATTATACAAGGGTCTGGGTGCTCTTTGTGGGCTGAATTTGTGTTTCTATTCATGGCAATACATCAAATGAATATCCTTACGCAGACCATGGGAGGTTGAGCTCAAGTCATTTTTACTAACCCTTTTCTACCCAGCTTTCACCTCAATGATGTTTCACAAAAGGATTACTTAGGGCAGTGATGTATATGCTCTTACCTTGCATTAGCTTCTTTCCAAACTGAGCTCATTATAATTTATTTTAATTCCAGGAACCTATTGTCCAGAGTAATATTTTTTTAATCCATTTCATGATTCAGTACTTTAAATAAGACAAAGAAATGTAATAGACAGTGACTTTGATTGATATCTCTCAAAAAACAGAACTTTTTGAGATTTATTTTGAGATATAGTGTATCAAAATTAGAGACCTTATCTATTTTTTAGAAAAAGAAAATACAGTGAAATAAATTGTGTTTTCTGTTGGAAAACAAAAAGCACACCAAAACATTTTCTTGTAGTTAAAATAAAAATGAGTTTCTTTTTCTCAGTTCATTCCTACATACCTCTTTTATATAAAAAAACACATCTAATGAATTATTATTATTATCTGGACTTCACATTTAGTAGGAAGAATGCTTAAGGTCAGCTGATTTTACTGCACTCAAAAACTAACAGAAAGAAAGACGAACAAGTTTTTTAATAAAAATGTACAAACTGGAATAATGCCAGCCCATGGAAGAAAATTTGCATGTCACAAATTGGAGATTCACAAGAAGTCTTTTTCACACATCACTTGTAGCCTACAGATGCACAGATTCTTAAAATTGATTTACTCTGATTATCATAGCATTAAGAAATGTGTGCATAAATTCTATCAGATAAGTAAACTTTTTCCTCATGTAAATTGGTTCCATTCCTATTCACTGCAGCAGATTAAAATAATTTTATCTGCTTTACTCATTTGCCTAATAACTACCATAAATGCCATTAAAACTCATAAACTGGATTGTATTTCAGTTGTTTAACCAAATTTGTGTTTTTTCTCTCTGGAGTGCCCTTAGCCATTGCTTTAAAAATACACATCAAAAGATGCCCTTGGTGATTTTGAATTTCATGTCAGACCAAACTCAGGTCAAACCTATAATGATATATTGTCCAAGAAATACTAGAACTGTCATTTTACACTATAAAAAATTGTTGGAAAAGATATAAACTTCTATTCACGCTAAAGTGAGGAAAATATGTTTATTTGGAAAGCATGCATAAATTACAGTAAATGCAATACTCCCACCCACTTACACACAAGAGAACATATTACATGTTTTGAATTCTTTTTTCACTTAAACTTCAAAAATGTGAAAGTACAACCAATTTGGTTTATGTAGAGGATATATTCAATTTACAGATTGAATTACAGAAGATTACACTACCAAATCATCCAGCTAAGAAACAAAATAAGACTAACTGCTGTATCCTTAAATATGTTTTCACCTAATACTATAGACTGAGATTTCTTGTATCTTCAATGAAGAGCAAGAGATTAAAAGAAACAACATAACATATAAATACCATGCCCACATGTCTCATCTCATCATTTTACAGGTTTATCCTGATGAGGGTTGCAGCAGCAGCAGGCCAAAAAGGTTAATCCAGAATTTTCTGACCCCATCCAGAAGTTTCAGTTAATCCTGGAGAAGTTCTAGGCATTTCTAAACCAGTCAAATGACATAATATTTGCTGCATGTTTAGGAACTGCTGCAGGGTCTCCACCCAGTGGGATGTGCTTTGAGCAGCTCCAAGGGAAGATATCCAGAAGGCATCCTTGTGACAAGCCAAAATTTCCTCAACTGGCTCCTCTCAATCCAGAATAGCAGCGACTGTGTTCTGAGGCTCAACCAAATTGCTGAGCTTTTTACTCTGTCATGGTGTGTCAGCCCAGAAACCCTTTGAAGAAACATTATTTATGCTGCTTGTACTCAAAGTTTCATTATGTCTGTCATTACCCACAGCTCATGACTACAGGTGAAGACACAAGATCAACTGGTAATTTGAGGGTTTTGTCTTTAGGCTCAAAACTCTCAGTTTACAGGTTGATCTGCACACATATTGTTCTTTCATATTGAATCTCTGTGTGACAGTGAGGTCTTAAAGCAGACAAGACATATATAAATAAATGTAATGTCAAATATATAGCACATGAAAATAAATTCATCTCTGACTAGGGGTTTGCTGGAAATGTGAATACAGTATGTCTAAATATTCAAATGACAGATAGCATTAGCATGCATTGTTATGCAATTTAAATACTCTTAGTGGTTGTTCAAATTGAAGGTTATAGTGAACAGGCTACCATGATTTACTAATAAATGTATACTTTAATGCAATTATAAATTAAAAAGTAATTCTTAGCATTTTCAGTAAGAATGTCCCTGATCAGGCTGCAGAATAGCATAGCAGATATTTCTAAAAAACATCAGGTAGAAAGGCTGAGCATGTTGTTGACTCCCAAATTAAAGACATTGTACTTCCACAGCACTTTCAATTAATTTGGATGCAGTTAAGTCCAATCCACATTTATGGGATCTCAATACTAATACTAAAAAAGTGGGAAGAATAAACTGGGATTCTTACGGCTGCTAGATCTATTTAAGTGCTGTGCTAAATATTACTTCAAATATAAATCTACCTCATACTTTACAATGAAATTTGAGCGTAATCCAGCAGTTTTAAGAAAAACAAGTTTATGTTAAATAGAAAGTTGTGCACTTTACTTCCTTTGATTCCCATCTTGCCTGAAGAAGGGGCCTGAGTTGCCTGTGAAGCTTGCATATTGTAATCTTTTTAGTTAGCCAATAAAAGGTGTCATTTTGCTTGCCTTTTCTCTATATATGTGTCATTAATTACTGTACTGAATTAAACAGTATTTTGGCTTGTGCATGTTGCAAAAATCAAATCTCTTGATGTTAATGTTTATGATGGCTGTCCTCTCTCTTTAAATCAGTTTTAATGAACCTTCTAAACCTTCCAGTAGGCCCCAATCAACACATGCTGGCTCACTTGTATGGGAATAATGACCACTGATAACTTTTGTTGACTGGTAATAAACTGATTGTGTGATAATTACATTTACTTTCTTTATTGTGTGGCACAGTAGTGCAGAGATTAGCACAGTTGAGGTACAGATTTAGTATCCTGGGTTTGCATCCGTATAAAGTTTGCATATTCTCTCCATATTTGTATAGTTTATTCTATGTGTACTCTGTTTGTAATCCCAATTTCAAAAATGTGTCTGTGCAACTTATGCTGCCAGGACAAAACCTCCCAACCTTAAACTGCATTTAAGATGATCATTAACATATGCTTGGATTTCCAACATTTGTAAATTTTAAATAATTTTATGCTACAGATTTTTTATTGTCACCTAAAGAATATTGTGTACTGCAGCAGCTAAATGAGGTTGGCTGCTTAGAGATTTTGTCTTAGTAAATGGCATGTTAATTTGATAATTATTTTTTTCTTTATGTTTATTAGGTTTTATTACAGTTTTTTACAATTGCTAAAGCACAATTTTGACAACAAGGCTCATTGTTGCAAATCATTTAGCACAATTCATAAAACACCTCACCCAAAGAGCAAAACACCTCACATATCCTGCAAAATGAAACACGGCAACCAAAACTACATATATAATGATCATAATCAAACTACTGCACTAAATGGCACACATGTCAGTTATATCACCAGATTTTTGTCTAACCAACTACACACTGTTGGGCAAAATGAAAAGCCCTCTCATCTTTAGTATGCTCTGCCACAATCCTAAAATAGTCCAAATTGTAGAAAATTAGAGTGTTCACATGCACAGAAATATTTGCAGATACACACACATGCATTTATTTTTTTATTTTTCACCAAACAAGTCAGTGCAACATATGCACAGCAGATATATTTACATTGGAGCGAACAAAAATATGCTCAGAAAAAAACAGTAAACTGAAAAAAAAAATGTGCAGAAGAAATATATAGAAAAAAAAGAGGCAAGAAAAATAATTAGGCAGCATCTTGCCTCTCAGCTGGGTCTGGCCACAATGCCTCGTCCACATCACAGGCAGTATCTTCCCTTGCCAGACATCGAGGGAAGAAGCGCCTTGAGTGCCTTATCCATCCCTGAATCACACCCACATCAATTTCATCACATGCCTCTTCCATAGCCTGCACAAGAGGCATGCGCACATAGGGCTGCCGGTCGTATACCTTCCACCGCCATGCCGAAAAGAACTCTTCTATGGGGTTCAGAAATGGTGAGAATGGTGGGAGGTATTGCACAAGAAACAGTGGGTGGTCAGCAAACCAATTTTGGACTGGGGCTGCATGATGAAAGCTCACGTTGTCCCATACTACAACATACCGGGTTCTTGCATGGTCTGCATCATTCATACGCTCTGGTGGAATGAGAATGTTATGGAGTCTGTCCAGAAATGTTAGAATATGGCCTGTGTTGTATGGTCCAAGGTTGGCATGACAGTGGAGGACACCATGCATATTGGAGATGGCAGCGCACATTGTGATGTTCCCACCACGTTGGCCAGGAACATCTATAATGGCTCTGTGGCCAATGACGTTTCTTCCCCTTCTTCTGGTCTTTGCTAGGTTGAAACCAGCCTCATCTATGAAGATGAACTCATGTGGGATTGCATGAGCATCCATTTCCAGTACTCCCTGAAAACAATGAACTAAAATCAGTCAATATGGTGTTATCCAGTACACTGGGAAACAATGTTGCGTGTAATGTGCTGCAGTCAATATTGTACTTACATCCACATATACTCGTTTGAGCTCTTTGTTTCTTTGAGAGTTTCTCTCAAAAGGCCCCTTATACAATTGTTTCAGGCTGATTTGGTTTCGCTTGAGAATGCGAGCCAATGTGGACAGACTGACTCGTTGAATGTTGGTGAATATGGTGTTGTCTTGGATGATGTTGCTTTGAATTTCTCTTAATCTGATTTCATTATTCTCCAAGACCAAGTTTACAATGGCAGCTTCCTGTACCCCTGTGAACATTTCGCCCCTTCCTCCACCATGGTTGCGTCTCTCAAAAATAAAATAAAAACAAAAATATAGGGCTTGGACAATGCAGCCTAAAGATTCCCCCACAGTAGAGTAAATTGGACAGGAAACTTGTACAGTTAGTGTATGACATTAGCCATTCATGAAGTACACAGGTGTCACCCAACTGATACACTGTGACATGGGGTGTACTACACAGTGTGAAAGACATTTTGGTTGCATACCTGTGCTCCAGTCTAAATGTCTGGATGACAGAGGCGACAGTAAAACGGCTCAAGTTGGGCTGCACTCTACGTCCAGCCTCTTGCATTGTCAGCCCATGGTTGATGACATGATCAACTAAGGTTGCTCTGATTTCATTTGACAGTTGCTGTCTTCTTCACCCATGACCTCCTATACCAGCTTTACCCCTACCTCTCACTCTTTCCTCCCCCCTCTCATCCTCACCCTCCCTCTTCCTCTTCCTCTCTCTGCAATGTCTTCCATTGTTCTTGAAAAAAAGGTGCTCACCTGTGGTCTTTTTATAGTGCTTACTTCCTGATTGAAGTGGTAACAATTAACCATTGCGGTGTTTGGCCAGGTGGCACATATATTGGCCAATTAGCTCATGTTTTGTCCTTTTGAATGGCAGTGTGTTGTAATGGCAAACATGTGACTTTATGTCAGATTGTTGTGTCTTATGCAGAGAACCGTGTTCAGTGCATTTAAAAAGTGCCATTTTGAATTGCAAAATGTGTGTAAAGCAGGAAATGTGTTTAGAGTTTTAGAGACTTGAGAAGAGGTTTTGCTCTCTGTGTGTCAGTTTGAATAATTGTGCTATGCATGTCATTTTTGTGTGTTAGCAATTGTGAAAAACTGTAACATGCTAATACTTTACTTTCCAAATCCTGACATTCAGCTAATAATGTCTTTTTACAGACTACATGCAGTTCCAGTTACATAGGCCAGGTTAAATTTAAGTTGAAGTTCTGTACAAACAGAAAAAATAGCCAGATGTTACTATATATTGGTGTCTACCAATGCTGTTCAACTGCAGGGGCAAGAAAAACTGTTTTTATGATAGTTGAACACTAGAGGTTCAGTAGAGCTCTATTTGTTCTTAATTCATGAGTTTGTTAAATGCAGTGGAACTGTTTAAGCCCCACATACAACAGGATTGAGAGGATACAGAGTAAATATCCATAATAGAATAGAATAGAATAGAATAGTGGCACGGTGGCACAGTGGGTAGCGCTGCTGCCTCGCAGTTAGGAGACCTGGATTTGCTTCCTGGGTCCTCCCTGCGTAGAGTTTGCATGTTCTCCCCGTGTCTGCATGGGTTTCCTCTGGGTACTCCGGTTTCCTCCCACGGTCCAAAGACATGCAGGTTAAATTGTCCCTAGTGTGTTCTTGGTGTGTGGGTGTGTGTGTGTGTGTGTGCACCCTGCAGTGGGTTGGCGCCCTGCCTGGGGTTTGTTTCCTGCCTTGCGCCCTGTGTTGGCTGGGATTGGCTCCAGCAGACACCAGTGACCCTGTAGTTAGGATATAGCGGGTTGGATAATGGATGGATAATATAATATAATAATCAACATTAACATACAAGTTGTAATAAAACAACAACACAAAGAGTGACATTTTTAAAACCATCATCAAGGAGTTTAATTCTACCACAAATGTTTTATGCTATTAATAAGAATAAATATGTTATTCACACTGTTTGTGGTGAGGATTTTTTCCAGTGAAGCACTCAACCCACTTTGCTCTGCAAAAGATGAATGGAATGTTCTCAGGAAAGAAAGATATTACTAGTAGTCTGTGCAGCAATTTGTGCTTCAAACAGCCTCTGGGAGAGATGATACTGACTATCCATCTAGCAAAATGTTTTTCTCACTGCCTAAGCTAGGCAGTATAGGCTCACAACATCAATGATAAACCATAAACCATTTACAGCAGTTTGTGGCGCTGTTCCTCTTTTTTTTTGTTTACAATTGTTGATCTAGATACAATGTGATACAAACAACATTTAAAAAGTAGACAGGGTGTGTCTTTTTCACATTTTATTGTGCCTTCTTCACTAATATCAGTACCAACTTCTTCAGCATGTTATCAGTGTCTTTAACTGTTACAGGATCCATTACATTAACTTTTTTCACAGAGCTGGATTGTTATGCAGAAGCATTTCCATCTAAACTGAGCTGCTCCAAATTGCAAAAAGCCGTCATACATCAGTGAAGAAGTGTTCTCCTTTTTCTTCATGTACAAAGTCTGCAGTGTCTTGCTAACAGCCTGCTAAGTCATCATCTGATTTCATTATAAATGTGTTTTGATTTTATGTATCACTCTACTGTTAGAAGTCTGTTTGTTTTGTCTGATGTTGAACAAATTAGCTTATGTTTTGGACAGCTGATGTGAGTTATATTTTAAGGAAAGGGGATTCTTAATTTCTTTGTTATTAATTTTTGGTGATCTTTTGGTCCCATATTCAAGAAATGTGAAAAGTTCTGCAGTGTTTTTGTAGGAACATATTTGCTGTTTGAGTTAGAAAACTTCATTAATTACTCACAGGCTGCTAAGAAACAGATGGCAGAGAGAAAATTCAATTGGCAATAGGGTTGCAGAGTGGGTTAGAAATGTTAATAGTACTATCTTCTTATATAATATGCTACCATGGTTGTCTGTTTGTCTGTCCAGGATTTTAAATCACCTGTAGCTCGCAAACTGTTTGAACTATTGACCTGAAATTTGATACACATACACTATGTGACGTCTACTACCCACTTTCGGGGTGATGATTGACCTCCAAGGTTATTCCTCTTTTTATTTTATTGTAGAATCAACTCTCGGCAGCGGCCTACAGGGTGGCCATGCAGCCTGTTCTCATCCCTAACACCTTTGTCGTCACTTTGCCTGCCTCTTCATATCTTAAATCATTCTTGAGGCACATTGAAGACTTAAGTGCTAGCTTAAGTAAAAAATGAAAGAAAACATACTAAGTAATTGCAACACAAACACTTACTTAATCTGTTTTAACATGAAAAGATGCCAACGAAAGAAGAGAAGAAGTGGGCCACTAAGGTGGAAAAAAGAAGAGCTGCTCAGGAAGCAGCAAGCACATCAAACGAATGCTAAATGTACAGAGAAAGAGTATGAAAACTGTGAATGTTCAAGTCAAGTGTATTCACTGCACATTATCGTGCAGTGCGCTGTTACTGGTATTTTCATATTACTTCATTTCCATTTCAAATAATCTTTCTTTTATTTATTATTTAATGTGATAAAGTATTTTTTACGAGAAAAAGAAAATCATTTTATTACAAGAATATAAATACAAACACAAATTCTGGGTAAAGAATTTTTAAAAAGTGTCCAGCAGCAGGCAGTTAAAACACCGCCTATCTCAGTCCAAGTGTCCTTGTTCTTCTTTGGGTATTGAAAAGGGGGATGGGTAGCTGCTGCGGTGTACAAAGCAGGGTGTTGCTCCTGTTTGGGAGGGCAGGAACAGCAGAGCAGACCACCACCCAGTAGCAGTAGAGCCGCAGTCGCCCAGCCGATGTAGAGAGCTGCCCCCAGCTCCCATTTCTTTGTGTCGGTCACCAGTGGGTTGTAGAAGTCACAAATGATGGTGTTGGCCGACCAGCAGACTGGAATGAGGAAGAGGACACCAACAATGATGAAAATCAACCTCCACACCAGGCTAACGCGTGCCTTCACCATTTTGTCCTCCACGCATTTGGTGCACTTGCCACGATGCCCGAGAAAATGGTGAGGATGGTGACCAGGATAGAGATGACCGTGAGTGCCCAAACTTCCTGCTAATCCTGACTCAGGGCCAGCATTGAGTTGTAGACTTTGCACTGTATCTGCCTGGTGCTCTGGAAGATACAGTTCATCCACAAGCCCTCCCAGATGGTCTGCGCCATAACGATGTTACTGCCGATGAAGGCAGTGACCTGCCACATTGGGAGGGTGCAGGAGATGATGGCCACGATCCAGCCCATTATGGACAGAGCCATTCCCATTAGCTGAATACCAGTCAATGGCATCTTCTGGGACTCTACAGAGAGGAGCCTTTGGAAAACAAAATCCGGCAAAGCGAGTGCGTCCTATTGGTGGGCTTCTGCGCCTCCCAAAAATACAAAAAAACAACAACAACAACAAAAAAAAAAAATCCAGCAGTGAGATACCCTTGTGATAAAGTATTTTTAAACTATCTTGTAGTATTTTCAGTATTTCAAAATATAATTACATCCACATGTATGCAGTATAGAATTGTATTAAATTGCTGCTGGTTATATTCCACTGTTCATGAAGTTTTTACTGTATTCTTGCACATTTTAATTTTACTTCAGTGTTTAATCATTCTTGTTTAAAAAGGTGAGTTGTTGTAAATAAATTAAAAATAATGGTGCAGTTATTAGAATGGCTATCTAACTGCTCCTGAGACTGCATTCATTTGCCTATATGCATGCAGTCCTCATGTCTGTGTGGGTTCATTTCACATCCTCTGGCTTGCTTTTAATTCCTTGAGAGGTGTAGGTTAGGTTACTTGTCAACTTTAAACTGGTCCAGTGTGAGCAAGTGTGTGTGTGCTTGTAAGTGAGTTTGCAACTGTGATGGACTGGTGCTTCCTGCACTGAAAAAAATGGCATGTCAGACTAAAATAAAAAATATATGTACATTGGTTGCACATAATAAAACTGTTTTTATCAAAAATAATTTAATTATGCTTAATGCACTAAATTGATAAAATGAATCAAACTTTTTCATTCTCTGTTAAATTAATAATGTTAAATGAACATGACTCATGTCAAATACAGCATAATATTTTAACAATTGTTTTTCAAACTTTTTAAAAAAATGCACCTCACCGAGTTACTTAGCTATAACCTTTTTAGGTTGTCAATTACAAGTGTTCCAGTATCATTTTATAGTTCATGTTCAAACTTATTAATAAGAAATACTGTAAACAGATTTGCTTATACTAAAACTAGTTTTATTTGTTAAAAACAATACAAACCAACAAAAATACAAAAGATTAGTATTCAAAAGCTGAAATGTGCAACAGTTGTACAAGAACACTGCTTTTTTGACTGTGCCAGAACACCATAACCAATGTATAACTAAATATGAACAGAAAACACATCTTGAATAGAGTGTTAAATACATTTATTTATATTTATGTAACTGTATATATTATAGAATAAATGTTAAATATTAGTAAAATATAAAGTGCAAAAACTGCTGCTGGTGCCTTCTTTCCATCCATCCATCCATTTTCCAACCCGCTGAATCTGAACACAGGGTCACGGGGGTCTGCTGGAGCCAATCCCAGCCAACACAGGGCACAAGGCAGGAACCAATCCCGGGCAGGATGCCAACCCACCACAGGACACACACAAACCACATACTAGTGCCAATTTAGAATCACCAATCCACCTAACCTGCATGTCTTTGGACTGTGGGAGGAAACCGGAGTGCCCGGAGGAAACCCACGCAGACACGGGGAGAACATGCAAACTCCACGCAGGGAGGACCCGGGAAGCGAACCCAGGTCCCCAGATCTCCCAACTGCAAGGCAGCAGCGCTACCCACTGCGCCACCGTGCCGACCGGTGCCTTCTTTCATAAAATATAAATATATTGTTTTTAAATTTTCAAACAATAAAATTAGGCAATTGCATTGTATTGTATTCAGGTGTATTATTTATTTGTCTGTATTAATAGTATTTATCCGGTTGAGCAATGTTATGATAATACTATGAACGGCAAAGCTGAAAGGAGTTGACCCATAATGAAAGTCAGAACTTTTTCTTTCCAAGTATGTAAACGTACCTGTACAAAGCGAGTAAATCTATACACAACTTAATAGTACATTTACTGACTTGTGATGGTAGTTAGTGAGCATAGTTTGATAAAACATTAAAAGAGAATACAAGGAAAAATGCAAAACGGAGTAACGTTAGTCTTTGTGATTAAGTGTTTTAAAGGAATATCTGAATATTTCTCGTGTGTGTGTGTGTGTGTGTGTGTGTGGTTTTTTTTTAACTTTTATTTCACTAACCTTTTGCTCTTAGCCGGCAACAATAACTCAAACCTACAAGCTGTTGCTTCTTTGAAAGTACGATGACTTTATCGCCAAGTTATCCAATCTCCGCTGATGATGAATCTGCTTGATGTGTATTAATTTCCGGTGATGACTAAATATAACTATTTTGA
Source organism: Erpetoichthys calabaricus (assembly GCF_900747795.2). NCBI lineage: Eukaryota > Metazoa > Chordata > Cladistia > Polypteriformes > Polypteridae > Erpetoichthys > Erpetoichthys calabaricus. Next base: position 159,123,845 of record NC_041398.2, on the reverse strand, counting down.
CTTCCGTTTAAATGACTGAAATTAGTATATTGTACATCCCACAAGATTCAATAAATTAAACATGATCGAGTTATGTTCAAAAGTGGAACCATTTCCCTCTTTTTCAGTGTGCAGCCAACTAGCAAACAAAAAGTAACATGCAGAAAATGGATAAATGATGGATGGCTCGATCAATTGATTGAAGGACAAGTTGTTCAACAATGATATGCTACTAACATTTTCCCAATTTATCTGCTCAGGTTGCAAATCCCTATTTAATTAGAGTTTTTGTTAACATAGTTATTGTTTTATTATGTTTGGTTTTGCCTGCTTTACACATTATACATTTCTTGAACTTGGCTTTGAATTTAAAAAAAAGTTAAACTAACTACTATTCTTATTCTGAGATTAACAGGGGAGCAATTCAAAGGAGTGACATTTCATAGGAGTGACATAACAAAGGAGTGAAACCTCAGATATAAATTTCAAAGGAGTGACAACCATCCAACCAACCATCCAAGTGGTAGGTGAGGCGACAACGATTTTTTTGGCAAGCATACTTTAAGTTGTCTTAATGCTCTCTGTTGAAGCAAGATAACAAATTATTTAATAAAATTTTTATCATAATTTGTCACTCCATCGTTATGTCACTCCAATAAAATGTCACTCCTTTAATACAGTATTTATGTCACTCCTTTGTTATGTCACTCTTATGAAGTGTCACTCCTTCGATACAGACCCATTAACAGGCATGGTTTCTCCAACTTTCAAACCACATAGGACAAATAAGTAAGAAATTAGCCATGTATTAATTTTCTGATACCTCTTTTCCATTTCAAATATTGTACAAAATCTCATTCTTTTCTAGCATGATCAAGAGCAGGGTAAGAACCAACCCTAGATGAGAAGCAGTTAATTGCAGGGAATATTTCTTATATTATTATAATAATTGGAGTCCAAACAACCAATGTCAGCTTCTCCCTTAACAATCATATGCAAGCTTCTTTCCAGAACCTTGTTTTAATCATTCACTGCCCACTCAAATTTTAGTTGTATAATAATGAATTAAAATGGAGAATTACAATTTATAAGCTGAAAGACCAATCTTGATTTTTTTATTCCTTAGTGTTTTTGTTGGGAAGGAGGAGTTTGCCTGCAAAGGAAATTATATTAGACATGAGCATCTTTTGCATACTTGAGGAAACCATTCAGTCATTAGAGCTGTTGGCACAACAGTACAATTTCCATCCAGGTTATATTATGTGTAGCTGATGTTGTAATGCAATAAAGTATTTATTTTTTGTGTTTCTCTGTGCATTTTCTCCAATTGTACTGCTTTTTTGAAATACATCTGTCAAACAATGCTGCAGGACCAATTAAATAGCTGCTCTGAATTAGCCAGGTTCATTACAGGTGATGATGTGCGTGGGTGTGAGGGTGCCATACCATACAATCACATCTTGCCCAGGTTGATTCCAGCATTTCTGCGAGTAAACTCCCTGCAATGTTATATTGTCAATCTGGGAAATTAATGAATGACAATGAATGTATCAACACAGTAATTATTTTATGTTATATTCTTACATGATTACTCAGGATGCAATAGTAATTTTTTGTTATTGTTACTAGACATTAAGCCCGTTACAATAACGGGCGCTAGAATAGTAGTGCATAAACATTAGTAGGAACAGTCTATATTAAATGTCAAAGGACCGTCTATTTTCTGTTACAGTAATACTGGCTTGTATGTGGCTGTAATATGTGTCACTGTATTGTGTGCCTTTAATTTTCTCTCACAGTAATACGTCTCTCCAGCAAGTATTTTAATCTGTGTTGGCATGCAGCTGATTATTGTATGTATGGCATCTCGCCAGCAACGGATTTTATGTGCGCGAAAATAAATCTACTTTTAAAAGTCATCCTATTGTAATATCATGAAAATTTGTATATTTAGGAAAACACTTTACACTTTACCGGGCCAAGTTTGTTAATTGCAAATCTGACATCCTCAGAGTGAACACTTGCACAACAACAAACACTAATCCCACCTCTTTGGGGAAGCTGGTCTCCGCGTCTCAGTACCCGATTGGATTTTTCGTGCGTTATGTTTTAGGTCTTACCTCATTTACCAAGATCCGATTGGATCGGCCGTGCGATATTTTATAGGTCCCGCCCTCTCTGTCTTGTGTGATACGTCAGGCTACCTTTGAAGCGTCGCACCGTGCCCCGCGCATGCGTACTTCACCAGAAGACACACACACACGGACACATGGACGCACACAGGGATTTTATTAAAGAGGATAGGTTTAATCATTGCTTTAGTATTTAAGGTACAGTAATAGAAGCACAATGGCTCTCAGTAGATCTGTTGCAATATTGTCTATATAATATTTTAGGGCAATTTCAGTTTAGACTCTTAATGCATCACTACTGTATAATGCCTTTTTTGCAACAATAAGCTTAAATAACTTTATTATGTCCCTTTGATGTATGCTGGTATCGATCACTATGCTTAACCCTTGTAATCTCAGCATGAGTTGCAGAAAAGAAAGTTAGGTTTTTCAAGCTTCATTATTGTTTTAAAGGAAGCTCATTGATAGCAGAAAGAAGTAATGCTTAACAGGGAATCCTTAAGTAATGTAAATGGGGTGCTCTCCAAATGCAACCTTATATATCAGACAAGGTAGTCGTGCCCGTCAAGGACGAGCTGCAGGCGAGTTTTATCAGTGTTGCAGGGTAAAAGTCATTAAGTGCAAAATTATTTGTACCATGATAAAATTTAGTAATTACATGCCATAAAATGAACGACTTATCTTTATCAAAATAAAATTATGAATCATTAACACAATCAATGCATACTTAACGAATACGTAAACTATGTTTATTCAAGTATTTAGAGCACGACAAAGTTGATTGCTGGAAGCAGCTCTTGCAGAGGCTCTTCGACGTGCGTCAGTGTTTCTTCAAAGTTGAGCTTGAATTTCAGATGCATTTGCTCGACTTTGTCGAGTTCGAATGCGATCTTGTTGTCGCTGTTGCTCTCTTCTTTCGACAATTTCACCTTCAGTTGCATTTAAACGATTCTCTCGTTGTCGTAAACGTTCTTGTTCTCTTCTCTCAACAATTTCAACTTGAGTTGCGTTTGACCGACTTTCTTGTTGTCATTGCCGTTCATGTTCACGTCTTTCAGCAACTTCAATTTCAGTGGCAGTAGAACGTATTTGTTGCAATCGCAGACGCTCAATTTTGTGAACCAATTGTGTTTGTTCTTCCGTGCGGTTGCTTCTGTAAGCTGCAACTCGTTGGCGTTCATTTTGTCTCTGCTGCGAGATTTGAACACTCTTTGCTGCTTGTCGTACTGCACGTCGCTGTTTATTCCACAGTTTTTGTTCTTCAGTAAAAATTCTTTTTGGTTTCTTCGTTTTTGGCAATTCTTGAGGTGTAGTTTGAGCACTTGAAATATCCAAAATCTTATTTCTTTTTGCATTTTCGTCTTCTTCAGTCGAGTGACTTCCTTCAGCTTTTCTTTTAATCCGATTGGTCACTCGCTTCCCAGTGCTTCGTTTTTTATTTTGTTGTTGAGGCAAATGTGCAATATTCAAATTGTTTATGGTCTTTTCTTGGGTTTCTTCGTCATTAAAATGCAAGCTTGTTTCTTTTTTAGTTGGTTGGTCCAAATTTTCAAAATTCGTAGAATATCAGCCAATCAAAACACTGATGTAAACGTACCAACCAACCAACCAACAGACAGACATGCTGAAATATATATATAGATTTTCAGCTGTCAATTCAAAGTGACTCAGTTCTTTAATAATTAATGTTTAACATTAAGAAGGTGTAAGAGATATGAGTGACTATTTGCAGTTATTTATTAATTAGTAAAGTCTCCCAGGAACACCATAAAAAAGGGCTATCCCATGTGTTCCTTGGAGGGTCTTATCTAGACGTGTGTAAACTGAACAGCCAATTCTCCCTTTTTTATTGCAACAAATTTTGTGAGGAAGGAAGAGATTTGAGGAGACTATTCTGTTTATTAAGCTCTTTAGATTAGTTTATAGCTACATTCTTCCAATAACTTAACTTGATCCCTTTGAAAATCTATCAATATTTCTTCTTCAGCTATATGATTCAGTATTGTGTTACAGATTTTAATAAACCTTTGTGAAAAGAAATTTTTATTGGCTTCCTTGTTAAATGTCTCTTAATTTCAAATGATGTCCTTGAGTATACAATTCATATTTTAGCTAAAATAATTGTTCTAGATGAAGTTTATCAACAATGTTAGTCTTATTTAAGACCCAGATTAGGTCCCCACATTTTCTTCTTTCCTCAAGACTAAAAAGAGAGAATTAATTTAGCCTATAAGAATAGAACATGAGCTTTATGTAAACATCTGATTAACAGTTTGTTACTTTTTCTTAAGTATTTTTGCTTCAATCACATGTGGGGTCTAAGAGAAACATGGTCACATGTTACAACAATTGAATATGCTTGTTAAAAAGCTCTGGCATATGAAGTAATAATGATAATAATCCTTACAATTTGTAAAAAAAAAAAACTGTCATTACAAATTTTGCAATTTTCCTAAGATCATGAAGACAATTATTTAATGTTAAATAGCATTCAAGAAACACCCACCCGTCTTTTACACCCCTTTTAGCAGAAGATTAAAATAAACATAAGAATAAAATCATACTTTTAGTATATATTTGTTGTCCTTTGAAGAATATAGCATTACATACAATCAAGTTGAACTTAGCAAAGCAGAATTCAACTCCCACCTGAGACAGCCAACAGCATGGGCAAAAATTTAAAAACAACAAAGAAGGGAGAATGTCCTTTTCCCAAATATAAATGCTTATTCTAAAATTTTATTCATTAGATTTTGCAAAATTTTAAAAATGTTTTGAACAGATCCTCTGAGTGAGAATTGAATTTTTTTCCAATTTCAAATAGTATACAACATCATTTACCCATAAACTTATAAAAGCTGGGTTGGGATTCTTCGAGTTGAGCAAAGTAGGCCTACATTCTAGTAGTGTGGTATGGGCAATTGCAATCAATTTGTCCTTCTTTACTTTAAGCCCTTCTGGGAGTATACCAAACAGAACTGTTAATGGGTTAGGAATGATTGTGACACCAAGGCTGTCTGATAGGCATTCAAAGATTTTGTCAAAAGTGGTTTCCACCTTTTTGGACCGCTAAAAAAATATCTGGGTGTGTATTTCAGGTGTTTTTTTCTGGTTTATGAATATCAGTTATTCTCCTTTTGGTAATGAAGTGAGCTTAGCATTTTGGTTTTGGCCACAGACTTATGCAACAGATTTATAGAACTCCTGCTTTTCATCTTTGACCAGTTTAAGGCATACATTTCCCTTTGCTGTATGTCTAAACATTGATAGATAGGTCTACCAAACAAGAGTTTAGTGTGTCTGCCACAATATGGATCAGACTTTACAATGATTAGGGGACATCGTCTTCATGAGTGGTTCCCTAGTTGCGTCACCTCCACTACATTCATTAAAAGCACAAACACCAGTTAATAACCTAAAATACAAATATTACAAAAAAATTTAAAAAGTGTCATCTTCGCAGCTTTCCTCATTTAGAATATCAATCAGTAGACCAAAAGCACTAAAACAGTCTCTTATCCTGTAGCACCCAGCTAATATATGATGTAGATGATTCTAAGATCCCACATCTAAAGTGAGGCTTTACATCACATTCTTTCTACTTGATCTTTGTGTGATTCCATAAGCCACTTGAAAACTGTCTGTCTTACACTCATTTACTCTTTTCACATACCTGCCAAATATTATTAAATTAAGCACAGGAAGAAACACTGAAGCAGATTTAGAGATCTGGCTTTATCTTTGCACTCCTCTTTTACTAGATGGAAAGTGGGAAAAAAATGTAATTCTTTTTTAGCCCCAGATTTAGTAGAAGTTACTAGGTACTGCACTTATCTTTTAGTTAGATATCTTCAATTTCTCTTTCTTGTTTTTCTCTTCACATATGATTGGGAATGTTGTGTCAGATGGGTAATCAGACTCCTGAATAAAGATGGAAAATAGCTCTGATTATTGAACTGCTACTTGAAGTGAAACTAAATACATAATCTCTTTGGAGGTTTTATTGTCATTTTCACTCTAGAGAGACACCAGTAAATAACACTACTACTTTTGTTGTTTCTCCAAAAACAGTCTTAACTCAATAATTGAATTTGTGAAAACATCAAGGTTATCCATTGATTTATTGACCCTGCTTAATACATTTCAAAGTGATGGGGAGCAGGAGCCTTTCCCTGCCACATTATGTCTTACTTTTTAGCTTAGCAGTCTTGCCAATCATTTAGACATATTGTTTGTATAACAATTTTTATGAGATGCCTTTGTTTGCTCAATAAATAACAATAATAATTACTAGGGGAATGGTTTCCCTCTGGTGTCAGGAGCTCAAACTGAATTCGGCTTTTTTCTCTCTCTAAGACAATTTTTCAGTTTTAATTATTTGCTTGTGTCAAATCCTTCTAGTAGGTATGTTTGGCTTTAGGAGATTGGACTACCATTAAAGTTAATATTCTTCTGGTATCCGTTTTTGCCATTTCATCATTTTCTTTGTTTTCATTTTGTTTGTAACATTGCCCTTAAACACTCAATGCATCAAATCTATGGGCACAGCAGAGCTGTGTCTGTTGATGTAGATCCCTCTGGCATATCAGGAGCTCAAATTGATGACAAGCCTCATACAGTCTGTCATGTCTGTGTGGTTGATTCTGAATTAGGACAAGACTCTCAGGCTCACTGCCAGCATGTTTAGTGACTTCAAAGTTCAAGTCATAAATTAAAGTAGTAGCATATGTCTATGCTTTTTGTGCTAATATGAGTTGTTTGTTATTTCCCTTTAGAATTCTCACCTCAGCACTGGTTGTGGAATGACTCTATAAACTAGTCAGTAGCATTCATTTTGTTCTGTACCATGGAAGCTTGCTTAAACATTTGATTATTCACTAATGTGCCATTGACATTGAAAAGAGTAGCCAAATGAAAAATAGCCAAACAAAAACATTAACTCAATTCATATATTAAATTGATTGAAGCTGTATGGTATTTGTAAAATATTGGTAAAAAGTTACACAGGACATAAATACATGTTGTTTATATTTGTTGGTTTTCCATGTCTGCAATATTTTCTGGTTCTTTTCCCATATCCCCAAAGACATGTGTTTCATTACCTTGTGATTCCAATTGGTCCCTATGTAAATGTAGGTGTGTGGGTGGGCTCTTCAGTGGACTGGTGGCCAGTCCTGGGATGGTTCCACTCTTGTGCTAAATGAAGTCATGATACCCTGTGGCTCCTGAGTTAGATTAAACATTTTTATGAACATTATATTATGGAAGATGTTATGTGATGTAGTTTTTATATATAATGCCGAAATGTTTCGAAATCAACCCCTGGTGAATTATTTCATTTGCTTAGATGCTCAGTTTCACATCAATATTATTATCAATGAGCATTAAATCAGAACTTTTTTATAATAGCAGTGAATGGTGCTCTTACTTCCATTCAATATTTATCTTGAGAAAAGGGTTTTTTGAAGTACATATAATAAACATTATAATATCAGAACAAGCACATTAAAACTATTACGTTTCATTCTGTAATTCTTCAGAATATATACTAAGTCATAAAGTGTTTATGAAGAGGATTGAATTTGGTGGTGTATATGTTTATAATGTATTTAGCTACCGTTTTACTATCATTTACAGTTATGTATTTTATGGCTTTATCTTGCAATGTGCCCTTGAGTTTCTTGAAAGGCACAAATTAATAAAATGAACTACTTTTTTTTATTCTACTACTGAAATATACTTTGAACTTTCTCTTAAATATAAGCCTTGAAAATGCATATCATGTGCACAATCTACGCAATAAAAAAATAATTAGTAAAAGTTGCAAACATTTTACAAGTTAAATTCTAGTACTGGAAAAAGGTTGCCTGTGATCCTTTGAATCCCTCTTTTTTATGGTAGCAGCTCAAGTGCTCTACACAAGTACCCTTTGTGGTGGGACACAGGAAGGTGTGGAGCCAGATGTGGGTGGGACCAAATGTTTGACCATTGTTATATAAAGAAGATAGGACGGGCCGCTTTGCCGTACGGGCTTCAGCTGATGTTGGGGCAATGTCCCAAATGGATAGGGACCCTACCCAGCCGGGACGCCTTGATGGTCCCCTTGATGGACAATACCTCCCCAGGGCCACGAGGGGGCAGCCGCCTGGGTCTGCTTATGGGCCACTGGACCGGAGCTGGAACACTCATCCCTACTGGAGGATGTGGCCACCGCCAAGGGGCACCCAGACAGCTGTGAGGTCCTGGATGGCAGCACTTCCGCCACACCAGGAAGTGCTGCCGGAAGAATTCCCAGGGGCACCCGGAGTGCTTCCAGGGGCTCTCTTGACACTTCCGCCACACCAGGAAGTGTCGTCAGGGGGAGCACCTGGAGCTCATCCGGGTCGGTATATAAGGGACCGCCTCCCTCCAGAAGCTGAGCCAGAGTTGGGAAGAAGGAGACGAAGCTTGTGAGGAGGGGAGCGGAGGTCAGAAAGAGAAAGGAAAGAAAGGGGAAAAAGAGTGTTGGAGGAAGGCATTGTGGTGCTTTGAAGAAATAAAGAAGTGTGTTTTGGACATTCTGGTGTCTGTCTGTCTGTGTCCAGGGGTATGCTTTCCACAATAGATAGATAGATAGATAGATAGATAGATAGATAGATAGATAGATAGATAGATAGATAGATAGATAGATAGATAGATAGATAGATAGATAGATAGATAGATAGATAGATAGATAGATAGATAGATAGATAGATAGATAGATAGATAGATAGATAGATAGATACTTTATTAATCCCAAGGGGAAATTCACATACTCCAGTAGCAGCAACATATTGATAAATATTGGTTAGCTCCTTCTCCTGTGCCCCCTTTCTCCCTGTCACCTCCTTGACAGCCTGGTACCATACTCACATACACACACACATACTTTTGCATAGTACACATTTAACAATGTATTATGTTATGTAATATTAGCATGAAAATATTCAAATGGCAAAAAACAGGAAAATGCACATTATCTTGTAAATGTGGTTATGTGAACACGCCTTAAATAACCATACATGTGATATGCTAATCAACCTTATACATGTGGAATTACAATGCTGTAGAACTTCATTGGCTGGTAGAGAAGCCTCCCTCCTAAAGCATCAAGATCCCACCACCTGCATTGAAGAGTATCTAACCTGCACTCCAAAATTGACCATGCAAGATCATGCCTGGCATTATATATTATTCTCTACATTCTGGGGGGTTAAGGAAAGGACTAAGGTGCCACCATCTTAACAGATAGCTGCTATTTCCTGGCACATGTAATTACATTATTGCTGTTACAATGAAAAGTATAGGTAATATGAAAAACTGATGGTTTAGCCAGTTACCTTACTAATAATCCAGTAACCAAATACAGTACCATCACATCTGCAAAAGCTAGTTTTCCTCAAAATAAATGAATCACAGGTTGACCCAGGAAATCGAATCATGATGTTTCTCACTCTCATCTTGGCACCACAGATGGCTTGTGAATTAGTGCAATGTGACTGCTCAAGTTTGTAGTGGGACTACATAGTAATAGTGTTTTCAATGTTAGTACTGTGTGTTTTGTTTCCATCGTCATTCTTGTTGTTTGTGTGCGTCAGTGAATGTCGGACGGATGATGGAAAGAGACCACATCCCCAAGATGGAAAGCACCTGTTTTTAATCAATCAATTACATCCGTCACAGGACTATATAAACAATCAGGAGGGAACAGAGAAAAAAAGGAGAGGAGAGAGACGGAGATCACATTTCACCACGACACATCAACTTACCTGCTGTTTAACACATCGCGCCTTTGCAACCAGTTTGTTTTTCATTTCGCCGGACTGGCTTCAATTCCCTCATCACCAGAGACCCCAGGGTCGGACTACATCATCCACCACAAGCCGAGGATTCACGGTGAGGTTGCTCCATTTATTCTGGGAAATACAAACGCATCTCTTATCTGTTGACCAGTCATTCGCATTCAGGACAGTTGTACACTCGGACTCAAGTTCACGATCATTCATTCCGTATTTCATTCATTGTTGTTATTCGTTGTTGTTTGTTATATGTTACAGGGGCAAGGGAGGGTTTGTTGTGTATATATATGGTGGTGTCACATTGTTGCTTTGGTGGAGGGATATAGATATATATATATTTTTTTCCTACGTGTGAAATGTGCAGTAGTGTTTTGTTTTCCATTTAATATAATTAACCACCTATTTTTACATATCATCTGTTTTTGCGTGATTGCTTAAACCGTCGATTGTGGGGAAAATTTAATTTGTTATAGGTACGGCTTGATATTTAGATTCATCTCAGTAATTCATCCAGGCCACAGGTCTAGGAAGTGTAGCTGCCAGCCGGATAAGGGGTCGGCCATTACAAGTTTAACAAAAGCAGCTTCATTCTCGATTTTTGCCATTATTGTAATTTGAGTGCAGTAAAATGCTTGGATTACATTAGGAGAACCAGCCACATGCGCGCAAATTTCCTTTTTAAGTTGTCAAAAACATGCTATGTATTATGTATGTACAATGTGGTACAGGGGTCTGTATCAGTGTGGGTGTTTTTATTAAAAACTGTGCTTATGCTCTTGCATAGGTGCTCATGGTAGCATGGCTGGGAGACCCTGGGGTGTTTTTAAGGAGATTGGCTGGATATGCATGCAGGTGCAGATGTGTACAGCTCAGCTGGTTTCCTCATTAGTGTGTAATTAATGCACCTATGTCCACTATAGTACAGGAGGCACCCGAGCAGAATAGATGGAAGATAAGGATCAAATAGGAAGAAAAGGGAGAAAGAATTTAAAAGAAAATTGTAGAGCCCAGAGGTTGAAAAGGAAAAAGGAAAGAAAGAAAAGAAGAAAGGCAGGATCATGGCTGAGCCAGTGTGGCAATATGGAGCCAAGCAGTGACCCTGGGTGAAGGAAGTAGACAGCACTAATGGGGTAGAGTTGGTCACACCTGGTCCTTGGGCTGTCAGCAGGAACAGGCAACTCCTTCTGAATGACAAAGGATGGCAGCAGGAGAAGGGAACAGGGCTTGCAGGTTTCCCTGCTGAATGCCTAGAGATGGTGGCAGGAACTTGAACCAGATTGAAGGATGACTGAATGTGCAATCGGACATCTCTCCTTGCAGAAGAGACCTGTAAGAGTGAGCAGAGAAGAGACGAGATGTCAGTTTTAGTCAGTTGCACCATGGCTCGTGATGGTTCTTATAAATATATTCTGACTATAGTTTTAAGCTCAGATTTTAACCATTTTATTGAATTAGGTGTTTATGGAATGTTTAAGTTCTATAAAGAGACTCTTCTGATTATGATTATTTATTTATTTATGGAAGAAATTGCACTGCTTTGATTTAGGAACACTTTGTTGTGAAAGTAAAAGCACTAAGCACTCTGCACCATCTCTTACTGTGTTTGTGTCCTCATTGCCCAGTTCATCCTCTGTTTATAACTATCATGTCCAAGAGGAATATGCCAGCTAGAGGCAACCCAGGCATCACATAGACCCATACCATACAAAAATTTAAGGTAGCAGTTCACCAGTCAGTTAATGGCTTCCACCACAGTGGACATGATTGAGTAGAGCTTAACTAAAATATTCCATCCTGAGAAGTGACAACAGGTAGCCTGTATAAACTGATGAAAAATTTAAAAAGTATTTACAATACAATACAATACAATACAATTTATTTTTGTATAGCCCAAAATCACACAAGAAGTGCCACAATGGGCTTTAACAGGCCCAGTCTCTTGACAGCCCCCTGGCTTTGACTCTCTAAGAAGATAAGGAAAAACTCCCAAAAAAAAAACCCTAGTAGGGAAAAAAATGGAAGAAACTTTAGGTAAGGCCGTTCAAAGAGAGACCCCTTTCCAGGTAGGTTGGGAGTGCAGTGGGTGTCAAAAAGAAGAGGGTCAATACAATACAATACACAGAACAAAACACAAGTAATCCTCAATACAGTATAACAGTAAAATAAAAATATTACAAGTACAGAGCAGAATTTAACAGTAGATGATATCACATGATAAGATTTGAAGACCTTGGCCATCAAGCTGCCTTCCCCCAGTTGGCCATTCCACAGCTGGGATAGTGCTGGGCCAGCCAATCCAATGAAAGGACCCTTCTACCCAACGATTCTTGTGATCCTCCATCAGAGATGACTTTACCTTAGGCAGGCAAAACCACTTTGCAGGTGGGCAGTGGCACCAAGTGCCACATTTGAGTACTGAGAAGAGAAACAGAATAGGTGAGGGTTAGTAACAAATTATAATCTTATTACTTATTTTTTAGTTCTAATGACCAATAACAGAGATGCAATCTGTACAGTTAATCAGCAGCTCTAGTCAGGATATGCTAAACTGAAGTAGTGAGTCTTCAGGCAGGATCTGAAAGCTGAGACTGAAGGGGCATCTCTTATAGTAGCAGGCAGACCATTCCACAGTTTAGGGGCCCAGTAACTAAAAGCTCGACCTCCCACTGTTGATTTATTAATCCTTGGAATCATAAGCAGACCGGCATCTTGAGGTCTTAATGTGCACTCTGGTTTGTAAGTCATGATAAGTTCAGACAAGTAATCAGGATCTTGGCCATTTAAGGTTTTATATGTTAAAAGGAGGATTTTGAAATCTTCCCTAAACTTAACTGGGAACCAGTGTAAGGATTTAAGAACTGGAGATTTAAGAAATGTTCGTATTTTCTTGTTCTTGTAATAATTCTTGAATTAACTGGAGGCTGTATAAAGAACAATTTGAACAGCCAGTGAACATAGCATTGCAGCAGTCAATCCTACTAGAAATACATGCATGAATTAATTTCTCTGAATCCTGTTTATTTAGAAAGCGCCTTAACTTCCCAACATTTTTAAGATGGAAGAAACATGATTTGGACAACTTTGTAATGTGCACTTTAAATTACATGCTAGATTCAAAAATAACTCCTAGATTGCAGGCTGATTCAGTAAAATTAATGGTGATTCCAACCAAGGTAAATGTTGACAAAATATTGTTGCAATCAACGTCATTCCCTCCATTAATTCAGTTCAAGTATGCAACATTAACCCTCTTAAAAGGAAACAAAAATAATCTGTACATCATAATTATGAGGTGTGTCACATCAATGCCTGATAACTGATAACAACTTGGTAATATCTGGTTTGGCTGCATTTCCCTACTTGATCAGGTTATCTGAAATTTTGCATACAGATGGGTTACAGTAGCCATAAATATATGCATGTTCTGTCAAGTTTTCTTTTGTAAATTCCAATGTTTGCGCTTTTTTTGTGCATATGCTGATTTTAAACATCTGACCTAAGGTCTCAGTTCCTCTGTGTACCAGGACTGCATAGTTTCTCCCATGTTTGTGTGAGTTTTCTCAGGGTACTAAAGTCCTGTCTTTCAAAGAAATTCACTTCAGTTTATTTAGTGGTTGCAGCGTGCCTGATTCTTCCAGAAATGTTCTGATTTTCTATGTAAAGGGAAAAACATTTAAAAACATAGTTAAATTGGTGTATTTGTTATTGTGCTTAGAGCTCTGACATCATCTAAGGGAAGTGTACTATGTAAAAAATAAGTAGACTGATGCTGTAATGCAGTCTCAGTGTCTTTATAATATAATGTGAACCAATTGCTTTCTGTCTATTCAATTTGGTTAAACATTCAGAATTATTCAAGTGACATAATTAATAGTGGATTTTATCGGTAGACAAACATTTTCAAATCCTGCTTTGTGTACAAGAGACTCTGTTACCCAGGTAAATAACTAATACAAATGAGCACCTATATTGTGTGGCAACTTCTAAACATCAAAATATGGCCATGGGCTTGGATCCATTCAGGTCAATTTTCTCGTTTTGTTGTTACTTTAGCTGATCTCTCCAAACCCCCACACCCCCCTCATAAATAAAGTTCATGACTTGGGAACGTCACCAGATTGCAAGAGTAAATAATTGCTTGAATCTGTAGTGTGAGGTTTACTCAGACTTACTATGTCTTCGAAAATCTTGACTCATCCTTCACTTAAATTGAATATAAAAACAATAGATGATTATGAGCAACTGTTTTCTATTATGTTGTTTTATATGCTCTATCCTTGGATCAAAGCCCAATTAATTTTTTAATTTCCCAAAGTCCAGGAGATTTTTCTGAACATTTATTTTACAACTTCACCAGTGATGCTAATGTAAATGTATTATCATCAATTGATGTCATCAACATGAGCTTTGTTTCTTATCTTTTGCTTGGTGTAATCTTATTTTTCTTCCTACGTAATTTCAGATCTTTTTTGGGTCCAGTTCTGCCAAGGTAGATGCTTTTTTCTTCAGACCAAATGAGCTGTATTTCTAGGCTATGGAACATTGGACTTATTGATTTACCTTCAGAGACATAATTCAAGTGTGTTCCTAAATTTCAAGGGTTTAGCCTTACATCTTAACATTGAAAGACACAGATTTACAAGGAACAGATGTCTAGCCTTGTAGCATTTCCAAAAAATTATTGTAACATTGTTGTTTCTTGATTGGTTTAACCATTATAAAACAGGGTGCATTAAATGGCAAAGAAATGAGCAAGAACTATGCATTGGTACAGTTGAAAGTTTCATCCATTTTTAAACCTGATTACTACATTACTGGGTCATGGTGAGCAGTGGGCTATGCCAGTAGTGCTGTGTACAATGCGGGAATGGACCATGGATGAACAGGAAGGGCATAATTGATTAGACATATCAAGTTATGTTAAGAATGGTTTATTCTTCATGAAGAATTGATTACATTATTTTAATTGTGGTTGGCATTGCTGCTTTATGGGTTTAGCATTCTGTTTTTGAATCCCATACCTCGTTCTTGTCAGTGTGGGGTTTTCACGTTCAAATCAGCACAAAGAAAAAATGCAGATCACAAGCAGTCCAGAATAAACGGAATTAGCATGCCAGACTTTACACAGAAATAAGTGAGGATTGACTTAGACTTCCGAAAAAGAATGTGCCCTCCATTGTCATAACAAAAGATTTTACACTAGAAAACCTCACAAGTTCAAACAGTTCACTTGTAGAAAAACATAAGGCAAAAACAGGATTTTATGTGAAACTAGCTGTTGTACCTCGTTTCACCCAAGAGAGTAATAACACATACGTTAATGTGTAAATAAATAAAATAAATCAAAAGAAGATCTAACACTTATTACCCCCTCAGAGTGACATAATTTTTTAGTATTATTTAGCATTTAATGCTTCTGCCTTATTAAGCCCTTGCAAAATTTTATTATGAAATTAAGTGTAGCATTTATAAAAACTGAAATAATTTTGCAGCAAAGAACAATTTGTAGAACAATAAAAATGATTATCTCAATAGCTCAGAAATAATATTGAAATGTTACAGGGCATGTATAATGCACTCTAGAAAATAACTCTATCAATAAAAAAATAATAGAGGGTTCAGCATCATACACTTCCTCCTTCTTCCTGAGCAGTGCTGTTGACCTCTCTCACTCCAGCTGCCTCAGAAGACTTTTGTCAGTCTACCTCAAGCACTGATTTCATCACAAATCGACATTTGCTCATTTATTATTTGCCTTAGACAAAAAATTGAATATGACCTTTTTTGTTTGTCATAAAATGAGCATTTAGATGAGAGGGAATGAATGTTTGATACAATCAATTGTTAAAAGATCATTGAGCAAAAACATTTTATGTAAATAGGACCAAGAGAAATGCATAGTCAAAAAGCAAACTGAGACTGGAACTGAAAGTAAATCCTTTCTTTCGAACAAACTAGAAACAAAATCCATCCATCCATCCATTATCCAACCCGCTATATCCTAACTACAGGGTCACGGGGGTCTACTGGAGCCAATCCCAGCCAACACAGGGCGCAAAGCAGGAAACAAACCCAGGCAGGGTGCCAGCCTACCGCAGGGCACACACACACCCACACACCAAGCACACACTAGGGACAATTTAGGATTGCCAATGCACCTAACCTGCATGTCTTTGGACTGTGGGAGGAAATCAGAGCATCTGGAGGAAACCCACGCAGACACAGGGAGAACATGCAAACTCCATCCAGGGAGGAGCCGAGAAGTGAACTCAGGTCCCCTAACTGCAAGGCAGCAGCGCTATTGTAGTGCCGTCTGCTAACTGTGAGGCAGCAGCGCTATTGTAGTGCCGTCTCCTAACTGTGAGGCAGCAGCACTACCGCTGCACCACCGTGAAACAAAATCAATAATCAGAAATCAAAACAGAAAGCAGGAGATCACAAACGGAAGGCAAAAAGAAAAGGCTTAGAAAGATTTTTGAATGTGAGACTTATCTGCAAACTAACATACACAATTGCTGCTGAGATGACTTTTTAACCCCTCACCTAAATGACCCCTTCATGTCGTGACCTTTGAGGCCAGGCCCCTGGAAGCTAAGATATGTGTCACAATGAAGGGATCTACAAAGTGGCAGCCACAGTAGAAACAAAATGATGTTGCAGAAAAATTTAAATATCAAATTAAATATGCATTAAATATCAAATTTGACTTCAAAATTAGACTACCTGAGTTTTAAAACTTCAGAAAAGACACAATGAAAGTCAGAATCTGTTCAGTACAGAGCAAAAATATTAATAAAGGATGCCAATCAAAGCAGTCAAAGGTGTGCTCTGACAATGGTGTTGCAGCATTTGTGAAAACAGCTTCATCTTTTGACAGCTAAACAAGATTCTCACTGTTTTGTGCTTGACTCTGTTTTTCACTTGTTATTCACAGTTTTATTTAAGGCTTAAAAATGTCTTTGTGGTTTGAGTATATTATGGAAAAAATAAATTTCTCTAGAGAAGAACAGAAAAAATATAGCACTTCACAATTGCTGTTTATAAGTCCATTTTCTTTTTGACCAACAGAACATCTGTGACACCAATGCCAAACAGCCTTTCCTCCCATTTCCCTGAAACTGTTATTAGTAAATTGTATCATTCATTCATACATTCATTTACTGTACCTTGAAACAAAGTATGTGTTGGCTGGGATTGGCTCCAGCAGACCCCCGTGACCCTGTGTTCGGATTCAGCGGGTTGGAAAATGGATGGATGGATGGATGTTCTAATTTTGTGTTCAATGCTCTGTAAGAAACTAAAAACTCTTTGTCTTTTCTACAAATTACAATACTTTCTACATATGTTAAATATTTTGTTAGCTTGTTAATAAAGGTTCTGATTTTAAAAAAATATGCTAAACTTGATTTTACTTAGATAATAATTATTAGCATTCAACTTGTGTAGTTATCCTTAATATGTATGCAGTCTTTAATTATAACACCATACATATCTTCTACCATTCAGTAGCTAAAGAGTATCTTAATTTCTTCTGAATAACCAATTCAACTTCCAATCCTGATTTTTCCTTGTCTTCAATCATACTTAGTCAAAATAATGTGAGTTAATAATAATAATAATAATACATTTTATTAAAAGCGCCTTTCAAGGTACCCAAGGACATTGTACAACAATATACATAAGACCAAACAGTCCAATATACAAAGAAAATCAATGAGAACAACAAAAAGCAATATTAAATAGATAAGTTTTCTAAGTTTAGATTTAAAAATAGAAAGTGAGGTACATGTAGGGCATGCCATAACTGCAGCCCTGATACACTAAAAGCCCTATCAGTCATAGTGAGAAATCTGCACAGTGGAATGGTTAACAGCAAGGAGTCAGAAGAATGAAGTGAATGTGACGGGATATATGGACATAATAAAAAAGACAGGTAAGGTGGGGCTAGACCTTGAAGAGTCTTAAAAACTAAATGGAGAAGTTTATATTGAATGTGGAAAGGGACAGAATGTCAGTGTAACTTTATAAGTGTAGAAGTAATATGCTCCCAGTGTTTTAAATGGGTAACGACTCTTGCCTCTGAATTTTGTACATATTGTAACTTCTTTAGGCTCTAAGCAGGGATACCAAATAACACTGCGCTGCAATAGTCAAGTTGCGAGGTGGCAAAAGCATGAATAAGTGGGTCAGTTACAATAACAGACAGAAATGAATGCAGCCTTGAAATTTGCCTAAGGTGGAAAAAGGCAGCCTTGGTAATATTATTCATATGTGGATCAAAGGAGAGGTTAGGATCAAGAATAACACAAAGATGTTTAACCTGTGCTGACAAGGATGTAATAAAGCCAGAGATTTTTATTGAGAAATTGTCTATTTTCTTTAAAGTGCCTGGAGATTCATTGATTAAAGCATCAGTTTTATCACTCTTCAGTCTGAGAAAGTTTTCAGACAACCAGAGTTTGATGTCAGCCAAACAGGCAATCAAAGCAGGTCATTAGAACCTAGATGGTCTTTCAAATGGCCTACAACAGCATGTTTTAGGATTTTACGAAGAAAAGGAAGATTTGAAATAGGTCGACAGTTTATAAAATCCTCAGGGTCAAGTCCAAGTTTTTTGAGGATAGGTGCAACCACAGCTGTCTTTAGGCTGGAAGAGACCAAGCCAGTATAAGAGATGTATTGATAATGTTGGTTATAAAAGTAAGAAGAAAAGGCAAACCAGCCATAACCAAAGAAGAAGGCATGAGCTATAGAATGCAGGTAGATGGCCTGGTGGTTATGACAGGATCATCCAAGAATGGAATACTGGATAAACAGCTCCCAGATAAGATAAGAGATGGACTAAGCTTTGACTGAACAAATGGACCTTTTGAAATTCAGAATAAATCAAATCAATCTCATTATTAAAAAAGGACATAAATTTCTGACAAAGCTCAGAGGAGACAAAGGAAAGGTATCTGAAGGTTTAAGTAGCTTATTCACAGTAGAAAAAAACATACAAGTATTATGCTGACCACACAGAATGCTATTAGTATAATAAGTAGTCTTAACTCTCTGAAGTGCCTGCTTATAGAGGACAGCATGTTTCTTACAGGCAGTTGCATGGGCAACCAAGCTTGTTTTCCTACTAAGGCGTTCAAGCCTTCACCCACAAGCTTTCATGTGACAAAGCTCAGGAGAAAACCAAGGAGCAGAGCACGTAAATGTCACAGTATGAGTTTTAAGTGGAGCAAGATGATCCAAACTTGTTGAAAATATATTGTCATAATGATGAACTAAGGTAGCAGGCGATAAAGAAACACCAGCTGGAGGACTCTGCTTCAATGTACTTACAAGAGGAGCAGTGGCACTGATATTAAAGGTCCTAAAGGTGATATTATAAGGTGGTCATTGACCATGCAACTGACTCCAGATAAGCATGTCAAACAGAATAGATAGATAAGAAGATATAGATAAGTCAATGCCATGCAAATTAGCAAGAGTAATACCAAAGGTACAAACAAGGTCAACTGTGTGTCCTCTAGCATGAAAAGGAAAATTGTCATGCTGATTAAAATCAAAGCACTGAAGTACATTAGGAAAATCAGACACATTTAAGGAATTAACAGAGTCTACAAGTTAAGACATGCACAAACACACATACTCATACATCCATTAGCAGTCGCAAGAACAGGGGAGGTGCTGATCACCAAAAGAGAAGTGCTGATCACTGCAATAATTTTAATCACAGAAAAACAGTCTCATAATACACTCTGCTAAAAGACATGTTCAGAGAAATTAAGAATGCATAAACATTGATGAATTATTCAGAATAGATACTTTAGAATTTTATTTGAAAAGCTAATTAAAGTGGAATAATGCTCATTGAAAAAAAAATGTAAATGAGCTTCTTCAACTTAAGATAATAATCTATATTGTAAATATGGAATGACAACTTTGCAGTTTTCCCCTGAATCATAAATGTGCTAATTCAATAAATATTCTGCTTCTTATTTAATAAAATAATAAAATACCATTTTCAATTAATCTTAAAAGAAAATATTTTTCAAGAGAAAAATAGGGTTTGAAATTATGTCTCCTTGGACATGACCTTTGAAAAGAGCTATTATCATTACAATGATTTCTTTAATCATTGCATTTTTGTAGAGGCTTATAGTAAAAAATAAGAATATACACTAATGTAAACACAAAAACTTAATTTTTTTTATCTTTTAAATTGCCATAACAATGATTACAATTTAACAAAACTGTAAAGGAAATATAGACAACTAGAATACAGTAATTGTGTCTTAGTTTTTTATATATTTTAGGGTGAATGGCATAGTAATGCAGTGGGTAGTCCTGGCGTTTTATAGATTAACTGTATTGGATTTGTCATTTATATATCACAGTATATATATGCTGTGATAACTAAGGTACATCACAACAAAGTTCCAGGCCGATAAGAAATAAATTACAGTCATATGAAAAAGTTTGGGAACCCCTCTTAATTCTTTGGATTTTTGTTTATCATTGGCTGAGCTTTCAAAGTAGCAACTTCCTTTTAATATATGACATGCCTTATGAAAACAGTAGTATTTCAGCAGTGACATTAAGTTTATTGGATTAACAGAAAATATGCAATATGCATCATAACAAAATTAGACGGGTGCATAAATTTGGGCACCCCAACAGAGATATTATATCAATACTTAGTTGAGCCTCCTTTTGCAAATATAACAGGCTCTAGATGCCTCCTATAGCCTTTGATGAGTATCTGGATTCTGGATGGAGGTATTTTTGACCATTCTTCCATACAAAATCTCTCCAGTTCAGTTAAATTTGATGGCTGCCGAGCATGGACAGCCTGCTTCAAATCATCCCAAATTTTTTCGATGATATTCAAGACAGGTCTTTGGAGGTGATCTGTGGGTTGTCTGTAACCATTCTCACAATCCTGTGCTTATGCCGCTCCTGTATTTTTCTTGGCCTGCCAGACCTGGGCTTAACAGCAACTGTTCCTGTGGCCTTCTATTTCCTGATTACATTCCATAAAGTTGAAACTGATAGTTTAAACCTCTGAGATAGCTTTTTGTAGCCTTCCCCTAAACCATGATACTGAACAATCTTTGTTTTCAGATCTTTTGAGAGTTGCTTTGTGGATCTCATGCTGTCACTCTTCAGAGGAGAGTCAAAGGGAAGCACAACTTGCAATTGACCACCTTAAATATCTTTTCTCATGATTGGACACACCTGTCTATGAAGCTCAAGGCTTAACGAGCTAATCTAACCAATTTGGTGTTGCAAGTAATCAGTCTTGAGCAGTTGCATGCATTCAAATCAGCAAAATTACAAGGGGACCCAAATTTTTGCACAGCCAGTTTTTCACATTTGATTAAATTTCATACAACTAAATACTGCTTCATTAAAAATCTTTGTTTGGAAAACACCCCAGTACTCAGTATGTTCCTAGGAAATGAAAGACATACCACTGTTATCTTTTTTGTTGAAAGTAGAGTAAATTATTATGCAGGCTGAGAGGGGTTCCCAAACTTGTTCATATGACTGTATTTACAAAGGAGCTTGTCAGAGGTTCCTCTTTCCAGCCAGCACAATACAAATCAATAAAATTATTTTTCTTCACTCCTCTTGACTCCAATCACTTGTTCTGCCCTGGGATGTTCACAGCACATACTATTATCAACCTGTACTGTATCCTTAAATTAACAATGAAACTAACTATTACGGTTCGATTAAGCCAGTCAGTTAAAGGAACAAAATAATCTGTGCAATTACTAATATCTATATATTAAATAAATACATAAACCCATTTATTGGTATCAGAATCACACCTTAACAATATACACTGGGTGCTAAATTCATCAAATATTTTCAAAATGATCTACCATAAATAAAGTGTCCATTATGAAAACACTAACTCATACAAAACATATCACAATAAATGTTAGAAAAGATAATATAAATACAAGTAACAATATCAAAAGGAAGAGGCATCAACACATCATCAAAAGCAAGGAAAACAAAAAGAAAAAAAAAACAACCACATGTGTTAATTGCTGTAAAAGGAGGACTGTTGCAATGTACCAAAATACAGATATTATATAGCTCGAGTCCCGAAATGAGCCAAAGAGCCAAATATCCCTTCTGTAGTAGAAGTTACTCCAATTACTTCCTTTTCTATGCACTTTGGAACCGGCCTGATTCCTTTATCAAGGTTTACTCACACATGGGCAATGGTGCACTCTAACTTAAAAGTACATTAGAAACACATTACCAAAATATATTAAGCTTTGCACATTAACATCCCTTACACATGCAAAATGATAACACCTTCCACACTAAAAACATACATAAGAAATGTAGAAAAAAATCACTAAAAACTATATTAAGTGGAGTTAAACTATACCCACAAACAGTCAGGGTACACATCAATATCTGCAAGCTGTAAAGTATCAAATTTGGTTTCACCTGTAGTGATACCAATCAGTGGTTAACTGCTAAAATAAAAAAAAGTAAAAAAAAAATCCAAAAACAAATGTATAAATCAGCCGTAAACAAATGATGTTCAGGTATAAAAAACAATTTAAATTAAGGCTAAAGTGGAAACATGCATATGTTGTTATGTGACAGATAATAAATCTAAGGGAAACATATATATTATTTGGTCGTCATAACTGATATAGTTGCAGACTATTGTACCCACTGACATTTGTTATGCACTGAAGCAACGTTGAAAAAGCTGGGGGTACATGGAACTGTGTCTATATCAGAGGAAACATCCCAAGTCAAATGATTAATTTAAACCAATCAGTTTGAGTATTTTTACATGAAAGATCCAAAAAGCTTCTCAATGCAACAGGGCTTTCACAAAGTCCCCACCCCTTGATTCATTTTGACTATTTGCAGGATGGTGTATTTCAAATACAGTAAAGATAAATGCAGTGCAGTCATCCATTAATAAATAATCCTCAACAAACAATTTTAAATAATCAATGATCGTGAGATTAAAATCAGGAATAAATAAATAAATAAATAAATAGTTAAATACACAGGTTCCTTAAAACCACTCATGAGCTTCTGTATCTGCTTCTAAAACCGACATCTTCTTTGCTCACCCTTCTTGGTCTCTGCAGCAAGACAAGATGTCCCCCAAAAGGTGAGGTCAACCCTGTTATCTGGCTTGCATCTCTGTTACCATTTCTCAGTACCCACAGGACCACACAAGCCCTGTTTACTTCACCCATTGCTATCACTTGGTGTTCTGTGGAACACTGTCAGTGCAGTTGGTCACACCTGCTACTCAGGATGCTTAGCAGAAGCAACTCTATCCCACAAGTACCATCCACTCGTTCCTCCTGGGGCATCATTTCTGGGTACTTGCCTCCCCTCTCCAGCACTGGCCCTATAGTGATCGTGACCCTTCTTTCTTTTACTTTCCATTTTACTTCTGTTTCTTTTCGTTCTCAAATCCTTCTCGATACCTGTTTTGAGCTCCCCTTTATATTTTAATGGGTGCGCCCGATGGAAAATGTAACCATATATGAAGAGAGATTTGCTATCATAAAATGAATGAGATTTGAAAGTTTTGATAGATGAGTCATTCTCCTACTTTCTGATTCTTCTTTTTTAAAGGAACCACTTTCTTTTCTGTGGATAATGTGAATGCAAAACAGTAATCCCTGTAGTGAGTTATACAAACAGCTTGTTTAAAAATATATTTCCTGTACGTACATTATGAAGGAATCAAATGTACAAATATAAAATACTAATTCAATTGAAATATGTATTAAATATAACAGTAATGAGTAACATCATGTTTTTATTTAGTTTTGGATATTCAATTTCTGTAAGGAAGAGGCAACAGCAATTGTAATGACAAAGACAATTACCTTACCTGAAAAGCATGTAATTTATATGAAGTGAAGCAGAGGAAGCATATGTTAACAAGAAGAGACGATGACTAGGTAATTTCTTTTTATCTGGCTACATTATAAAGCACTCTTTTTCCAGTCTCCTGCTTTGTTCTCTTTTTTCCCAAATGCAGAAAAGCACAGCACTGTGGAAAGGACTTGGCTACAGCTTGATTAATCTTACCACTGTTTTCTTCTAGAGCCTGCAACTCATTGCGCAGCAACATATTTGCCAACCTTTCAGTGCACAATGTCAATTGATTAAAGGTCAGCTAAACAGCTCTATATGCACTTTAATGCATTTTAGTTTTGTGCTGAGCATAATTATAGCTTTTATTAAATAAGACAGCTGCCTCATGATGACATTTATTCACTCTAAATACCATATATGCAAAGATAAAAACAAACACTACCTGAAAGCTACTGGTATACCAAAGGAACGGATTCATGGAAATATGTCAACAGCGATTTTTATTTTTTCAAATATGAAAAAAGTAGAAAAAAACAAATGTAGGGGAAAATATAGTTTCAGTATGTTTATGATTGCACGGATTAAGCTAATAAATTATTTTAATAGAACAAAAGCCCTTAGTGGAAGATTTATTTTAGAAGCAAAAACACTATTTTGCTGGCCAAAAACAATACATTTAGACTTAAATCACAACATGAATATTCTAATATTGTAAACAAAATGAAAAAGAAAGGTTAGTATAAGGGCAAGTAAACACTAAGAAGAATTTAACTGAAAACCATATTTATAATATGTATAAGTTGTAGCAGAAAAAGAAAAGGAATCCAATAGAATAGAATTTTCTGTCTAAATGAAACATCCGTCCTGTCATTGTATTATCTACTAGTTGTACTACCCATCTAAAATGAGTTGAAGTCTAAGTAATCAATGTAAACCTCAGGGTTAACATTTGCAATTCACTATGTAATGAGAATGTCTGTGTTATAAGCCATTTGGCATGGAATTTGTTAAAGCAGTATTAATGTTTGTGATGCACCATCTACTGGAATGACAACTGCAATGTATTTTATTACTAAAAATGTTTGTGATGCACCATCTTTTAGAAAGAAGGAGACATCACAACCAGACAGACACACAAAAATTTTGATCAAGGTGGACGTTATTCAATTACATGATTGTAGAGGATGAGTTCATCATAGGCCATTCTGAAAAGAGTAGTTTAGAGTCATCAGCTAAATTATTTTGTATATCTTTTGGAAACTGGACACAAAAGTAATATCTGCAGCCACAGTCACTGAACTGGAAACCAATCATATGACCTTAGACATGCGAGGCAGCCACACTAGCAGCTGTGTTTCCTATAATTGGAAACATCCTGCTTTTTAATTTTCATAAATAGTACAAAAAGGCTGTATAAAACAAGGTATGACATCATGAGAACAGAGAAGCTTATTAAAGATGGGCAAAAACTAAAACCAAACGTTCTGAATGATCACCATTTTGCAAGTTTAGGAAATTCATGGATGTTCTGGTATTTCTAGGCACTTTGGACATCATGAGATTCTTTTTTAAGCATTCCTGTAACAGAAATGCACATAAACCTGTATCTTCTTTCAGAAATTGAGTTACAATAATAATCTGTTCAACCTTGCTGATTATTAAGCAAATGTTTAAAATCTTGCTTGTTAAAGAACATGTTATATGACAGTGAATAAGTTTTGTTATTAGTCTATGTTTCATATCAATGTTGGACTTTGTTACACAAATTCACAATTTTTGGTACATAGTTCTTGTGTTGCAGTATACTAAAATGTGATGACATTGTGATTTTCTTATTATGCTTAAAATTTTTTACGTACTTCATACAAAAACAAAATAGACACTCTCATTCTGCGGTAGTGACTTGTTCTAGGTCCAGATCTGAAAGTCCTCAATAGGTTGCAAGTTTATGTGCAACAAACAGGCTTCAAAGCTACTGAGTCCAACTGAATGTGTAGCTAAATGAGCTTGAAACTGACATGAGGGGTATGTAATGTGGGACGCAACATACCTGTGCAAAGGGGGTGAATCTCCAGAAGGTAACTGCAAAGTACAGGCTTTATAGTGTCTGAGGTGTGTGGGTTTGTTAAAGGCTAAAAACTGTCCTGGCTGCAGCTGGATACATCTCGGTACTTGATAACATTGGCTTAACTCAGATACATTTTGGATAGTTGGGTGAGCAGTGTGTGAATTAAAATTTTGAGCTCAAATGGACCATTTTACAAACAGATTGAGAATGAAGGGATTTTTCTCCCTGTTTTAATTATCTGAAAATCTAATTGAAACATCTTAGTTGTTCCTAGCACAGTCTCAGATTATTTTCAGATGCATGCTTTTGAAAATAAACATATAGTCTAGAATTCCATCTTGCATTTTGTCACAACTAAAAAGATTATTATACTGTACATTTTTGTAATTTCTGTTGTACTTTCACATTAGTAAGAGTCCATCGAGTAAGGTGCATTATAAACATATTCTAACTGCTGAGTAGTTAACATTTTTGAATCATTAAATATTAAAATTCTGATTAGTTAGAAGTTACATTGAAAGCATTAAATCAACCCTCACTTAATTTATTCATTGAAGTTCATTTCATTTAGTAAAAGTATTTGCTCATTAATTCCAGTAATAATCATATAGGAATTTGCAGTGAACAAGCTTATGTAATCTGTTTGATTTATTTATTTTTACTCATGTTATACATATAAAACAGAATTTACCTCAGAAACTTCCAAAAATAATAACACTAGATCATTAAGATTCTTTCTATTTTATGGTCAGTGATTGTAAATCCTGAGGAATAATCTTTAATGTCATAGATATATCTTTTAAAGGAGGAATTTTACATTAGAGATGTGTATTGCTGCTTTTCATTTTAGAAGACTGAAATTGCTGGCTTCATGAGATCACAGGATATGTAAAGGGATGACTATGAGAATTTTAATTTGAGGTAGAACAGAGTATCATAATCTGGCAGTCAAATCTCTTTTCGAACCTCTGGTGCACTTAGTTAAAAGCTGCTTAGTTTTGTTTTAGTTTGACTTGACAGTATTTCAATATTAGAAGCTTGACATGCTATTAAAATGACAAAACAAAAATGGGGATAACTCAATTTCAATAAATCTTCTTCCTTGGATTTTGAACTATGTATTTTTTACCATTCTTTTGGATTACAGACTTGTAGAGTAAAATGGTTATTTTGAATTCTGTCATGCCTATTTTCTTGTAGATGAATCATGTGCCACTTTGCAGCAAATCATTTTTGCTCTCCATCTTTTGAATGAGCTGGACGACCATTGTGTTCCACAGAATGATCATTGTAATCGGTTTGCAACTGTTTACATGGATTATGCTGAAGAAAACATTGTAAGTGCCATGGTGGACCCTTGCCTAGCCGGGAAGCTATAATGGAAGAACAACAAGAAAAGAGGCATAACCCGGCCAGGAAGGGGCTGAGTTATTATCCCAGTCAAAGGGAAAGATTAGTGGATGGACTAGGGAAGTTTGTTTATCAAGAGAGGTTAATCCCCCAATACAATAGATCACAGTGCCCCGCTGCCCTGGACCCAGTATGGACACCAGCAGGAATTCATGAGGTTTGTAGTCCTGAGGGACAACCTGGTGAAGATCCTTGCGTACTGCCATAGGGTGCTGAAGGCAGAAGGACCCCCTGTTTCAGAGTGCTTCCATTTGACCCAGAAGTACTCTCAGGAGTAACATAAAAGGAAGCCATCCAGCCTCCTCCAGGGGAGTCACAGTCATTAGGCAAAGCTCACCAGGATGAGGAAAAGGGGTATTGTGGATTGGATATTGTGGTGTGGACTGTAAAAAGGTATTTCTGGAATAAAAAAGGTTCATTTTGCACCTGGGACTGTCTTGATGTAGTAGTGTCTAGGGATTAAGACCTCTAGAGCATCCTCTGTCTTTCAAAACATATATGTAGTAGAGATATGCTATTATTGTATTTTGTCCTGTAGCAGGCAGCTGCCCCATTTTACTCTTCAGCATTGGTGAAATACATGCTGTGCTTCACTTGATTTCCTTACCTGAGGCATATTTTATTGTTCTGTTACACAGTGAAGTACTTTCATTTCCTGTCCGTACTGGTACATATTCCAACAGCACTCATGTTCAGTAGGTACCTGCTTATTTAGTAAATCTTAAAGCTTAAAATGTCATCAAGGCTACTCCCATTTGAAAAATATCACATGAATGCAGTTCTTCTTTTCTTGATTGATGTGTAGTCCTAGAAACCAGGGATGCTTTGTGGAAAATGAATTCTTGGAACCTGTCTTTAGTTAGAAAATTATGCCCACATGACCAGATATCAGGATTTATACTTTCTGTTTGTGGCTAATGCACAGAAGATAAAATAATAATTTATCACTGCTGAGATGGTAGTAAAGAAAGCATTGTGCTGATCCCACCCCAAGTTAATACTAAATGAAGTTACACTTTGGTGATTGAGTCAAGGCATTACTACTGTTTTGCTAAATGATAGGTGAAATGAAATGTGTTTCCTTGGAGACACCATATTATTCTCAGCATAAAGTACAAAATTAAAATTACTGTTTTTTTATATGTGGTGTTATATATTGTTTAATGGCTACATGCATTTTCTATTGCATTACATTAAAGCAAAATGAAAGAGGGGTTTGAATGGCAATCTCAGACAGGTATCATAGTGTTCTTGAGCTTGATTTACATTTTAATTACAGCAGTCCCTATATGAAAGCATTAAAAAATTTTAATGGATAAATACTTTATTGAAGTTTAGGTTGATGTCCATCTAACAAAAATATATTCTGCTTTATGTGCTGATGCTAAGTGAGGGGGTCATGTGTTTATGAATTTTTAAGCTTTTTGTGAGTTAATATTTAGGAAAAGAATTTACCTTGGTGTTTTATGAATTTAATATGCTAGCAACCTGTAAGTGGATTAAGCATTTTCAAAAAACTGATTGAGGCGGCATGGTGGCGCAGTGGGTAGTGCTGCTGCCTCACAGTTATGAGACCTGGGTTCACTTCCTGGGTTCTCCCTGCATGGAATTTGCATGCTCTCCCCGTGTCTGCGTGGGTTTCCTCTGGGTGCTCCGGTTTCCTCCCACAGTCCAAAGACATAATACAATACAATACAACATTATTTATATAGCACATTTTCATACAAAAAGTAGCTCAAAGTGCTTTACATAATGAAGAAAAGACAAAATAAGAAATTAAAATAAGACAACATTAGTTAACATAGAAAATGAGTAAGGTCCGATGGCCAGGGTGGACAGAAAAAACAAAAAAAAATTCCAGAAGGCTGGGGAAAAAAATAAAATCTGTAGGGGTTCCAGGCCACGAGACCGCCCAGTTCCCTCTGGGGATTCTACCTAACATAAATGAAATGGTCCTCTTTGTAGTTAGGGTTCTCACAGAGTCACTTGATGCTGATGGCCATACAAACTTCTGGCTTTTAATCCATCCATCATTGTTGGAAAATCAACACCACCACCAAAAGGACACCAGAAAAGGAAACAGAAGAGAGAGTAGGGGTTAGTACAGATTTTAGAGCCACCATGAATAGTTATTATAATGAATTGGATATACAGAGTATCAGGATTTAAATTACAGTGAAGTTATGAGAAGGCCATGTTAAAGTAATGTGTTTTCAGCAGTTTTTTAAAGTGCTCCACTGTACAGTAATCCCTCCTCCATCGCGGGGGTTGCGTTCCAGAGCCACCCGCGAAATAAGAAAATCCGCGAAGTAGAAACCATATGTTTATATGGTTATTTTTATATTCTCTTGCTTGGGTCACAGATTTGCGCAGAAACAAAGGAGGTTGTAGAGAGACAGGAACGTTATTCAAACACTGCAAACAAACATTTGTCTCTTTTTCAAAAGTTTAAACTGTGCTCCATGACAAGACAGAGATGACAGTTCTGTCTCACAATTAAAAGAATGCAAACATATCTTCCTCTTCAAAGGAGTGCGTGTCAGGAGCACAGAATGTCACATAGATAGAGAAAACAATCTCTAGCAAACAAATCAATAGGGCTGTTTGGCTTTTAAGTATGCGAAGCACCGCGGCACAAAGCTGTTGAAGGCGGCAGCTCACACCCCCTCCGTCAGGAGCAGGGAGAGAGAGAGAGATAGAAAGAGACAGAGTTTGTTTTTCAGTCAAAAATCAATACGTGCCCTTCGAGCTTTTAAGTATGCGAAGCACCGTGCAGCATGTCGTTTCAGGAAGCAGCTGCACAAAAGATAGCAACGTGAAGATAATCTTTCAGCATTTTTAGACGAGCGTCCGTATCGTCTAGGTGTGCGAACAGCCCCCCTGCTCAATCCCCATACGTCAGGATCAGAGAAAGTCAGCGCAAGAGAGAGAGAAGAGTAAGCAATCTAGCTTCTCAGCCATCTGCCAATAGCGTCCCTTGTATGAAATCAACTGGGCAAACCAACTGAGGAAGCATGTACCAGAAATTAAAAGACCCATTGTCCGCAGAAATCCGCAAACCAGCAAAAAATCCGCGATATATATTTAAATATGCTTATATATAAAATCCGCGATGGAGTGAAGCCGCGAAAGGCGAAGCGCGATATAGCGAGGGATCACTGTATTAGCCTGGCGAATTCCTATTGGCAGGCTATTCCAGATTTTAGGTGCATAACAGCAGAAGGCCGCCTCACCACTTCTTTTAAGTTTTGCTCTTGGAATTCTAAGGAGAAACTCAGTTGAGGATTTGAGGTTACGATTTGGAATATAAGACGTTAGACATTCCGATATATAAGATGGGGCGAGATTATTTAAGGCTTTATAAACCATAAGCAGAATTTTAAAGTCAATCCTGAATGACACAAGTAACAAGTGTAGTGACATCAAAACTGGAGAGAAGTGCTCGGATTTTCTTTTCCTGGTTAGGATTCTAGCAGCTGCATTCTGCACTAGTTGCAAACGATTTATGTCTATTTTGGGTAGTGCTGAGAGGAGTGAGTTACAGTAATCTAGTAGACTTATAACAAACACGTGAACTAATTTCTCAGCATCTTTCAATGATATAAGAGGTCAAACTTTTGTTATGTTTCTTAAGTGAAAAAATGCTGTCCTAGTGATCTGATTAATATGCGATTTAAAATTTAGATTACAGTGAACAGTTACCCCTAAGCTTTTCACCTCAGTTTTGACTTTTAATCCTAATGCATCCAGTTTATTTCTAATAGCCTCATTGTATCCATTATTGCCAATCACTAAGATTTCAGTTTTTTCTTTATTTAACTTGAAAAAGTTACTATTCATCCATTCTGAGATACAAGTTAGACATTGTGTTAGTGAATCAAGAGAATCGGGGTCATCAGGTGCTATTGATAAATACAGCTGTGTGTCATCAGCACAGATGTGGTAACTCACATTGTGCCCTGAGATAATCTGACCTAATGGAAGCATGTAGATTGAAAAGAGCAGCGGACCCAGGATAGAGCCTTGTGGAACACCATATAGGATATCATGTGTCTTTGAGTTGTAATTACCACAAATAACTAAGAATTTTCTCCCTGCCAGGTAGGATTCAAACCAATTTAAGACGCTGCCAGAGAGGCCCACCCATTGACTAAGGCGATTTCTAAGAATATTATGATCGATGGTGTCAAATGCGGCACTCAGATCTAAGAGGATGAGAACAAGTAAATGGCCTCTGTCTGCATTTACCCGTAAATCATTTACTACTTTAACGAGTGCAGTTTCTATGCTGTGATTTTTTCTAAAACCTGACTGAAATTTATCAAGAATAGCATGTTTATTGAGGTGCTCATTTAACTGCATAATAACTGCCTTCTCTAGAATTTTACTTAAGAAAGGCAGGTTAGAGATGGGTCTAAAATTTTCAAGAGCAGAGGGGTCGAGATTATTTTTCTTAAGTAGGGGTTTAACTACAGCAGTCTTAAGACAGTCTGGGAAGACCCCAGCATCTAATGACGAATTTACTATGTCAAGAACAACAACAACAACAACAACATTTATTTATATAGCACATTTTCATACAAAAAGTAGCTCAAAGTGCTTTACATAATGAAGAAAAGAAGAATAAAAGAACATTATCAATTAGCACGCCTGATACTTCTTTGAAAAAATGTGTTGGTATTGGGTCAAGGACACAGGTGGAAGGTTTCATTTGAGAAATTATTTTATGTAAATCAGGTAAATCTATCCTATTGAAAGAGTTTAATTTGTTTATAACGGAATACTGGGGTTTAGGAGGATCCTTAGTGTTGGGGAGATATACTATGTTATTTCAAATATCATTAATTTTTTGATTGAAAAATACAGCAATAGCCTCACAGGTTTTACTGGAAGTACTTAGGAGGCATTCCTTTGAGTTACCTGGGTTTAACAGACGATCAATCGTCGAGAATAAGACGCTGGGATTACTAGCATTGTTATTTACAATCTTAGAAAAATAGCAGTGCCTCTCAAGATGGACTGTGTTATTGTATTCTGTTTTTTTAACTTTTAATATTTCATAGTGGATAGTTAGTTTAGTCTTCCTCCATTTACGCTCAGCTCTACGGCATGTTCTCTTTAAATCAGACACTCTTTGGGTCTTCCATGGTATAACAATGCTAGAAAATTTTTTACCTGTCTTTTCAGGTGCAACTATGTCAACAGCAGCTCTCACCTTAGTATTAAATCTTTCCACCTTACTATTTACATTATCCTCGCTATCATAGTTGGCACTATAAACGGACTGATTGCTTAGAATGTTTGTAAGTTTTAAAGCTGCTGATGAGTCAAAGAAGCGTTTTTTTAACAATATGCTTCTAATGAGTGTTTTCTATCATTATTTCTATATTAAAAAGCTGAAGAAAATGGTCTGATAGACCCATATCAATGACCTGCTTTATATCAACTTTTAGTCCTTTAGTAATCACTAAGTCTAACATATGACCTGCTTTATGTGTAGGCTGATTAACGAGCTGTCTCAAATCAAAAGAGTCCAGGAGGTTCATAAATTCTTTTACTTTTTGGTCACACTGATTATCTATATGAAAATTAAAGTCGCCGACTATTAAGAGTGTGTCATAGTTCGTAATTAAAATTGACATTAAGTCAGAGAATTCCTCAAAAAAAGACGCGTTGAATTTTGGAGGTCTATACACGGATAATACTAGAACGTGAGAATCTCCATGGATAACAACGGCGAGATACTCAAAGGACATGAATTTACCAAAACTGACATCTTTACATTTTAACCGGTTTGAGAAAATGTTTGCCAAGCCGCCGCCTCTTTTTCCTTGGCGATCTGCACGAGTAAAACTGTAATTCGGAGGCGCAGATTCGATTAAAACAGCTGTGTCATCTGAGCTAAGCCACGTTTCACTTAGTGCAATAAAATCTATTTTTTTATAACTAAAAAGATCATTGATAAAATATGTCTTGTTAGTTAAAGCTCTAACATTTAATAGAGGCATATTTAATGTTTCGGAGGGGCAGAGGTGAATACTATGTGTGTTATTGATATTTGGAACAGGAACTAAGTTATTTTTATTAGCGCCACTCTGTGTGTATTTTTTGTTTAATCTATAATCTGTTTTTATAGTTTTAATACATTGTTCATCTAAAGTGTTAATTTTAATTAAATTATTGGTGTTTATGCCGTATTGCCTAGATTTTCTATGTGCATTGAGATTGGTTACAGTAATCCCTCGCTATATCGCGCTTCGCCTTTCGCGGCTTCACTCTATCGCGGATTTTATATGTAAGCAGATTTAAATATATATCGCGGATTTTTTGCTGGTTCGCGGATTTCTGCGGACAATGGGACTAACTTAACTTCTGGTACATGCTTCCTCAGTTGGTTTGCCCAGTTGATTTCATACAAGGGGCGCTATTGGCAGATGGCTGAGAAGCTACCCAACGTACTTTTCTCTCTCTCTCTCTTGCGCTGACATTCTCTGATCCTGACGTAGGGGGATTGAGCAGGGGGGCTGTTCGCACACCTAGACGATACGGACGCTCGTCTAAAAATGCTGAAAGATTATCTTCATGTTGCTCCCTTTTCTGCAGCTGCTTCGTGAAGCGACATGCTGCACGGTGCTTCGCATACTTAAAAGCTCGAAGGGCACGTATTGATTTTTGATTGTTTGTTTTTCTCTGTCTCTCTCTCTCTCTTTCTCTGCTCTTGACGGAGGGGGTGTGAACTGCCGCCTTCAACAGCTTTGTGCCGCGCGGTGCTTTGCATACTTATAAGCCAAACAGCCCTATTGATCTGTTTGCTTTTCTCTCTCTTTCTGACATTCTGTGCTCCTGACGTGCACTCCTTTGAAGAGGAAGATATGTTTGCATTCTTTTAATTGTGAGACGGAACTGTCATCTCTGTCTTGTCATGGAGCACAGTTTAAACTTTTGAAAATGAGACAAATGTTTGTTTGCAGTGTTTGAATAACGTTCCTGTCTCTCTACAACCTCCTGTGTTTCTGTGTAAATTTGTGACCCAAGCATGACAATATAAAAATAACCATATAAACATATGGTTTCTACTTCGCGGATTTTCAACTTTCGTGGTGGGTTCTGGAACGCAACCCCCGCGATGGAGGAGGGATTACTGTATTACAGTATTTATGTTGTGCACTTTTATGGAAGATTTTATTAAACAATTATCATGTCCTAGCACAGCAGTAGCATTTCGGAAGGGGTTAAGAGCAGAGATAGATAGTCAAGATAAACGAATTACCTTATATATGTTTTCGGAGAGGACCCGGGCGCCAAAACTGTTCGTATGCAGGCCATCTCGCTTGAAGAAACGCGGTCTTTCCCAAAAGAGGTCCCAGTTGTTGATGAACCCGATGTCTTGATTCTTGCAGAAGCCCTGCAGCCAGTTGTTTAATCCTAGCAGACGACTGTAGTACTCGTTTGATCGTCTGATGAGAGGCAGTGGACCCGAAATGAAGATCTTTGCCGATGGGGTCCTCTCCTTTGTGTCTTTAATTAATGCTGTGAAGTCAGCCTTGAGGATTTCCGATTGTCGGTGCCTTATATTGTTTACGTCGGCATGCAAAACAATTGCTCCAACTGCCCTGTTCTTATGCTTCTCGTAGATTGCCGGTGCACGTCTCATCACATCTCAGACACGAGCACCGGGAAAACAAGAAACAAACGATTTTCTATTACGGCATGCGATATTGAGGTTTCTAACAATAGAATCACCTACCACTATTACATCACCAGTGTATGAAGGCGAACTGGTGACACGGAGCGGGTCGAACTGGTTCTGAGTTAAGATGCTTGCTTGTGCCGATGGAGGTGTTCTGGCCTTGAACCCCCGTCTGCATAGCTGAAATACGCAGAGGTCATCATTGGTGTCGCTCCTACGAGGCGCTTGAGTTCACTTGAGCGGCACAACGTGGGGTTGATGTTACGCCGATTACAGATGGCGAGGACGGTTTATCTAGCAGCTGAGCCTTCAGATCTCTAAGGTATCTTCGTCTGGACAGGAGTTTCTGAATCTGTTCATCGAGTGCCTGGAGTTCTTCTACTACGACTACAATGCGATTCATCTCACTGTCGGCCATTGTCTGCTTCTGCTTTGGCTTCTGCTTCGTGCCCTAGGAAGAATGAGAGAGAGAGATTGGTTAGATTGGACTTTGGGGGATTCAAATTGAATGCAGGTTAGGCGATCCTAAATTGTCCCTAGTGTGTGCTTGGTGTGTGGTTGTGTGTGTGCCCTGCGGTGGGCTGGCATCCTGCCTGGGGTTTGTTTCCTGCCTTGCGCCCTGTGTTGGCTGGGATTGGCTCCAGCAAGACCCCTGTGACCCCGTAGTTAGGATATAGCGGGTTGGATAATGGATGGATGGAAGAAACTGATTGATGTAAATTGTGTGCATGATCATAACTATGCCTACACCCTTTTGCTAGGTGGCAGTTTTACCTTTTCTTGGTTTTTGTCATTTTCTGTTTTTTTTTTTTAATTTTAAAACTGAAAGGTCAAATACATTGTACATTTCTTGTATAGCCCCATATAGTCTATTAAAAATGCATCCTACTGATTATTATGACCAATAGATTTATTTAATTTACACATTATGTGTTGTCTTGGAAGCAGAACAACTTTTATAAAACAGAGCAAAAAGACAAATTCATCAAACAACGTAATACTGATAGATAGATAGATAGATAGATAGATAGATAGATAGATAGATAGATAGATAGATAGATAGATAGATAGATAGATAGATAGATAGATAGATAGATAGATAGATAGATAGATAGATAGAGTGGAAATTCAGCTTTTTACAGAAGCTATTTACATAAATAAATACATAAATAGGTAGATAAGTAAATAAGTAGATAAATAAATATACACACATATGTTATTAGAACACACACTGGATGATTCTAAAGCAAGATAATCAAAAACAAAGAAAAGTACTGACTTGGCTGTCACAGTCACACTGAGGCATTATACATACATATTGCTGTTGGTATAAAGGAGCCCCAGTAGTGTTTCTTAACACACCTCTGCTGAATGATTCATTGGCTGAAAATACTCAGTGTTACTGTGTCCAAAAGAGGATATGCAGCATTGTTCAGAGTGGCACTTAGTTTTTCTCTTTTGCTACAATCTCTAGGGGTTCCAGAGTGCATCCTATAACTAAGCTTGCCCTTTTACTTAGCTTGTTGATTCAGTGGACTTCTCTTGAAGTGATGTTAACAGCCAAGCACACCACAGCATAGAAAATCACAGTGATCATCACAGAGTTATATAAGTTGTAAAGGATGTCACTTCCCACATCAAAGGAACACAGTCTTCAAAGAAAAAAGAGCCTGCTCTGTCCTTTCTTACATGTTCTGTGTTCTGAAATCAGTCCAATCTGTCATTAATGTGGACCCCAAGTACTTGCAGAGTAGACCACCTCTACATCCACTCCTTGAATAGTGACTGGACGTAGAGGCTCTTTAGTGAGGTGAAAGTCAATAACCATCTCCTTGGTTTTGTTGATGTTACAATGCAGACAATTCTTTTTGCACCAAAAACACAATTTTCCACCTGACTCCTATACTTTGTC
The DNA here is from genome assembly GCF_900747795.2 of Erpetoichthys calabaricus. Classification (NCBI taxonomy): domain Eukaryota; kingdom Metazoa; phylum Chordata; class Cladistia; order Polypteriformes; family Polypteridae; genus Erpetoichthys; species Erpetoichthys calabaricus. Next base: position 159,086,956 of record NC_041398.2, on the reverse strand, counting down.
TTATCCCCTTTTATCAGTACAACCCATAAGTGCAGATTCGTCTGAAAATTTCTGCAATGACACGACTTGGTGTTTTATTTGTAGTCTGAGGTGTACAGCGTAAAGAGAGTAGAGACAGGACTGTTCCTTGTGGTGCTCCAGTGTTACTCACATCCATATGAAGCAGAGTCCTTGAGTCTCACAAACTGTGGTCTGTCTGACTGGTATTCAGTTTTCCAGGACACAACAGGCTCATCCACCTACATATCTCTGAGTTTACCCCATACAGGAATGGCTAAATGGTATTGAAGACACTGCAGAAATCAAAAAACATAATCCTAACAGTGCTGCCAGCAGTCCCCAGGTGAGAATAAGCCCAGTGGAGCAGATACTGTATATCCAATTTGCAAAGAGTTCTGCTGCCTCATGTATAAAAATAGAGCAATAAAAATGACTGTGGATGCTTCAGTTTGCTAATTAAGAATATTCATTAATTCATTTTTTCTCTATTTATTATACAAACTTGTTTCATTAAATATTAATATGAATTCTTAATATGCATGTTCATATATAGTATATTTTGCAGTCCTTATATCATTGCAAGATATAATTTTTGCCCATCACTATCACTGATAGTAACACCTGTTAATATAATTTAATTTCATAATATGCGTGGTATGTTAATTGGTTCATTGTAATTTTGGCACACCCTGTGGTGAATCCCAGTCTAGAGTTGGTTCCCGCCATGCACCAAATGATAAGTGTTGACTCCTCTGGCTTTTCTTTTTAAAATATGAAAACAGCTTTTGTTTATAAAGAAAAAGACAGCTTGAAAGTTAATATAGCATAACATAACATAACATACTGTAACCTTCTCAAAAAACTGCTTCATCCAAATCAGGGCCATGATAGGTTAAAGTTTATCTTGACAGCATCAAAGGTAAAGCAGGAACCAGTGTAGATTAGATACCAGTCTGTTGTACTGCCAGTTCATGCTTATGGCCAACTTAGACACAAACATTCATCTAATCTACACATCTTTGGTGACATGAAAAGAAACCCAGAGCACCAGAAGAACAATGTAACATAGGGAGAACATGCAAACTCTACACAAAGGAAGAGCACATGTGGGATTTAAACACTACATATTGACTCTGTGAAGCAGTGAAACTAATCACTACCTCACCATATTATATATTGTTATATTGACTATTGCATTCATTTCAAATATTATATTTCAGTAAAATGTTCAGTTCAGCTGCACTGGTATTTTTACATTAAATCCTTGGCTAAATCAGAGCCACCATCCTCATTAGGATGAATGCCATAATGAAAACATTATTCATTTAGTCTATAGAGAAAATAAACCATAAAGAAGATTGTTTCTCAGACAGGTGCAGCAGAGAAGCACCGGTTTGGTTTTCTAAACATGTATTACTTTGATAAACATTTATGGCTCTGTTGTCATGTGCCATAAGGGAAAACTGCAGAAGTTGAAATTCTCTCCTCAGTCTGTGTTAGAAAATATTGAAACTGAGAAAAAGATAGCCTAATATATACAGTAAAACAAAAAAAAAAGGTTATTGACATGTCGTGGTCAACACTGGAGAGGGTGTATTGTTCATATTTCACAAGAAATGTTCCCACTGAAATGTGGTTAACAATAGAGTCTCTCTAAAATCATGTAAAGAATATCTGCTTAGTATTTGCTACTGTACAGTAAGAGTGACAGATAAGGCTTGGTCGAAGTAATTTGACATTGGTGATGACTCTGGCAGAGATTAACTTGTTTACAGTACTGGATGGTGTGACTAATCCTATTTCCACTTTACTTCCAATTGTACTGGAGATTTGCTGGAATTGATTGAATTATAGTCCGCCATCTCTCACTTTTTTGTGCTTGACTGTATAGGATACTGCAATTAAAGTCCAATCAATAAGAGGCTTATCACGGTAGAGCAGAAGGGGGCCTTAAAATCAAATATAATAAACCTTGACAACAGCCTAGATAATCCACATTGAATGTTTTTGGTTTTAAAAGTTGTGCATAGCGATAAGAAATAATTAAATGACTGGCCTTGTGTGTTAATACCTCCAGCATCTAAAACCTTTGGAAAGATTTAAGATATTTTCTTTTATAATCCAATAAGGATCTGCTCAGTACTGTTTAGTAGCTTAGCTTGTTTCTTAGTAATTTTATCATTTAAGGAATGTTAATTATTTGTGCACACTTTTTCAATGTTTTAAACTTTTGATCCTGATTTTTGTTGGGTGGAAGTAATTGCAAGAAGTGCAAGAGGAAGTCCATGATGACTCCAGAATTTATGTATTAGTAAAATACCATTTATTAGAAGTAAAACATATTCTTACTGAATGTGACAAATTATGCTCATGTGAAGAGTAATGTATTCTTTATTCACTGATACTGTACCATATACACAAAATATGTGCTGCATAAGGCAATCAGTTTATGGCAAACTTACATAAAAATGGTGCTGAGTAACTCTTGCAGGATAGGTGTTAGGGCAATAAAACATGATTCTGGTGTTTATAGGACTTGTTTTTTCAAAAAAAAAATATTTCAGTGTCAGTGTGACAAAAAGCATGATGTTTCTTTGGTTATGTTTCTGCATTATTCTTTATGTTTAAGTTACTTTTCTTTTATTCTTAAAATATTTTTATTTTTGTAAAACATGCTGTGAATAAATGTGCTTAAGCAAAATATAATTCAATACTGAATTGAACATATGAGTCAAAAATGATCTTCAATATATTTATAAAAATGAATATGCAAAGAATACTTCAGCATGCTTGTGTTCACTTGAGCATAATCTTTAACAAAGTCTCTTAGCTTTTTAAAATGCTTAGTCCAATAGTCACCCACCTGTGCCTGTCTGTCATGGGCATTTTCATTATTGTCATTAGCCATGGATGTAGAAATTGACCTGATCATTCTTCCTTGGTAGTGCTTCTTGTACTGAGACACTTCACTGAGGAAAAACAATTTTTCTATATTGCCTTGATAGTTAATTAAGAATCTTTTGTTCTGATTCACTTTTAGTCCACAAAAAAAAATTAAAAAAAATATGGAATATGGAAAAAGGAACATCCACTGCTTAGGCCAACAAAGTTCAGAAACATGTACACAACTAGTACTGTACACACAATAGTATAAAAAATTTAAACATTATTTGGGATATTTTGTGATGTATCCTCATTCATTTGGAAGGCATAGTGGCACTGTTCACTCCTGTATCACAGCTGCAGAGTCTTAGATTAGAATCATGGTGCCTTAGCAGTAAATGTATGGAGTGTTTACATTCTCCTTTAGTCTGTGTTTTTTTTTATTTCTCCAATTTCCCTACTTATTCCAAAGACTCTGATCTAGTCTAAGTGCATGCAGGACTATGCTTTTCAATGGAATAACAACCTAATCTCAGGCTGTTTCTCGCCTTTGTGCAAAGTGCTGTTGGTTCACTGAAATAATAATATGGATAAGGTGGTGGGACAATGAACAGGCAGAAGACTAACACTGCATATTCTATATACAGTGGTATGTAAAAGTATTCAACCCAATTGGAAGTCATCATCATTTTCTGCATGACAAAAGATTTGTACACATATTTATCCATTTAGTATTTTTAATGTGAAATCTTACGCTGTAACGATACATTTTCAAAGTCAAAATAAACCGTTTTCTGTGGATATTTATTTGAAGAAGAAAAAACTCCAAAGTTAGTGTTTGCATAAGTATTCAAGCCTAATACATTAATACTTTGTCGAGAACCATTTTTCAATAACGGCCTGAATTCTTTTGGGGTAAGTATGTACCAGTTTTGCATATTGTATGAATCGGGAGTGATTCTTCCCCATTCTTCTTGGCAGAATTTACAGTATAGAGATCCTCTAGGTTGGTAGTATGGCACCTCTGGACAGCAGTTTTCAAAGAGTGCCACAGATTCTCAATAGGGTTAAAATCAGGATTTTGACTTGACCATTCCAATAAATCTTCACCTTTCTGTTTTAAGCCATTCCAGTGTTGCTTTGGCCTTATGTTTACAGTTATTGTCAAGTTGAAAGATGAATCTTCTCCCGAGCTTTAGGTTTATAGCAGACTGGAGCAAGTTCTCCTGCAATAGTATTTGTGTCTATCCATTCTCCGTTCAACTCTGACAAGATTCTCAGTTCAAACCCATGAAAAGTATTCCCATAGCATGATACTGCCACCACCATATTTACTGTAGGCATGGTGTTTCTTGATACATGAGCAGTTTTAGTTTTATGCCACACATAACTCTTTGAAGTCTGGCCAAAAACTCATATATTGTTCTCATTTGACCATAAAACCTTCTCAAGCGTCTTAGCTGGGTCTTTCTTGTGCTTTGTTGCAAATGCCATACGTGCTTTTATGTGGACCTTCTTAAGGAATTTCTTCTTACTTGCAACCCTCCCATAGAGGCCCATTTCATGGAGAGCTCTTGAAATTATTTACCCGTGCACCTTCACTCCAGCTTCAGCCAAAGAGCACTTCAGACTTCAGAGAATAATGGTTGGATTTTTAGTAGCCTTTCTCACGACGTCTTGCTGTGATGTATAGTTTTAAGGGACTGCCTGTTCTAGTAAGAGTCTGGGTTCTGTGATGAAATATTTTCTGATGATGGATCTAACAGTGCTTAACAGGGCATTCATACTTATTGGAATTTTTTTGCCATTTCCTGCCTTGTGCATTTCAATTACTTTCTTTCTCACATCAGCAAACTGCTCCTTCATCTTCATTTTTGAAGTGATTGTTAAACAAAGGCTATGGTCCTTACAAAGGGTGCTTTTTATATTCAGAGATAGAAAGGAGTTACAAGTAGTACTTATTTGTGTTTAATTATGACTGTGAAATGATGGTCACCTTTGTGTTATTTGTGATTAATTTGCCATTTGTGTTAACCTGGAGCTTCCATAGCACAGAGGTTTAAATATTTAGGCAAACACTAACTTTTGAGTTTTTCTTCTTCAGTTAAATATCTATAGAAAATGTTTTATTTTGACTTTTGAAATGTACTGTTAAAGCATAAGAGTTCACATTAAAAATACTGACTGCTAAATATGTGGACAAATCTTATGTCATGCAGAAAATTATGATGACTTTCACGCCACTGTATTATTTTACTGTTGAAGGCAATCAATCTGAGTGCTAAATTTAGTAAATTTATTGTGAACTGTCACTTTATGTTGGCTTTGGTGATTTAATACTTCATTATGACATTTTGCACAGCTTTTCTTTTGTCATGTAACTCAGAATGTCTCTGCAGTCCTTGAAGTTGATTATCTTAAGCTGGTCTCATTTCTTTGTGCAGTAGTAGTTACCGCAGTGGATGTTTTTTATACTGTACTTTCATTCATTTCATCCTGTTGACACTGATGTAGTTACTGCCAGAAAAAACGTTTGATAAATCCCATTTTAAGACAGAATAATGCACCGATTATATGAGAAATCTGACATGTTTTTGTCATGTGCATCAGTGTTCTATTTAAATACTAATAATTTCATGCAGAATTGTTTTTTTCACTGCTGAAATAGTGATTGATTGACTTACTCCAAAAGTATCCAAGGAGCATTGCTTTAGATTTAGATTATTTCAGTTCATCCTAGATATATATTGGGTTGAACTTTTAAGCACCATGTAGACTTTTCTAAATTAATATAAAATTGATCATTTACAAAACACACACCAGAATTGCACATGTATTAACTACAGTATATCTTTTGTTTAGTAGTATTGCATACAAACATAGTACTCAGTTAGTTGCATAGTACTTCTGATACAATACATCCAATTACCCAATGGCACTAAAACCGAGGCTCATTGTCTTAGGGTAACACAGCTAGTCCTATAAAATGCATTCATTTCCCATTAACCACTTCCAGACTTGCCCGTCCAGGTTTGATCAAAGTGATAGTGCATTCATACCCACAGCATAAACCATTTTTAGCAGTGCTTACTGACTCAGTTTTTATTGTGCACAAATCTAATAATAAAATGCAAATAAAGTGAAATAGCAGTCACTCTGCAAGTTACTGGGACATCACATTTGTGCATAGTTTTAATGGTTTATCTTTTGTGTTTTCTGTGAATTTGTAACTGTAAAAGGAACAATAAACAGTGGGAAACAGAAAATAAGCAGTATTAGCTGCAAGTCACTGTACTGGAAACATCGTATAACCAACAATTCATTGTACATCTGTAAACCTCATTTAACAATAGGCCTTAATACAAATGACTTAACCTTTACTGTACATATCTGTTTCTTTTGATATCTGGTCTCATTCATTATACTTTTACAGTTTAATTCACATCCCTAATAATCATTTTAAATTAGGCAATGGCATAATAAACTCATATCTAAGGAATATGTAACATTTAGTTGCTGAAATATGGAGGTCACTGAATTTTTCATTTGAAAATGAACTTACTTGTTCATTTTAAATGGGTGTTAGGAATGATCACAAGACTACAGATGAAAGCACTTTTATGGTTTAATTATATATCTCATTTGACAGTAGCCTATTAGCTATTACATACTAATTGTTTCAGTTTTTTATCATACATAATCATACAAATTAAATACATTGAAAGTTTATTTAATAAATTAACCCCAAATCTTTCAAGTGTGTCAAACACTAATCTGTAACATGTGCAAGGGTGACATAGTAAAAGGGAAAATCATTTTATTGTTAAATTTCTTAGCTTTATCCAAGACTGTACAATAAGTAATTTTATATGAATTCTTCAGGATCAACAAAGTGCTGTCTACAGTGCCTTCAGAAGGTATTTAGACCCCTTCACTTTTTTCACATTTTGTTATGTTGCAGCCTTATGCTTAAATCGTTTATTAATTTTTTTCCCTCATCAATCTATACTCAGTACTCCAGAATGACAAGCAAAAACAATATTTTAGACATTTTTGTAAATTTATTAAAGGTAAAAACTGAAATATCATTTTGACTAATGTATTCAGACACTTTGCTATGACACTTCAAATCTGGTTCAGGTCCATCGCACTCATCATCATTGAGATGTTTCTACACCTTGTTTGGAATCCACCTGTCATAAATTCAATTGATTAAAAATAATTAGGAATGGCACACACCTGTCTATTTGAGGTTCCACAGTTGATATTGTGTATCTGAGCATTACCTGCGGACCTTAGAGACAGGATTGTGTCGAGGGAGAATGAAGGTTCCCAAGAGCACAGTGGCTACCATAAAGAAGAATAGAACAACCACAGCTCTTCCTAGAGCTGGCTGCTTGGTCAAACAGAGTAATCAGGGTGAAAGGCTTTGGTAAGAGAAGTAAATGGTAATCAAAATGATCACTATGTCTAAGCTCCAAAATGCCTTTTTGAGTTGGGAGAAACTTCTTGAAGGAGAAGCACCAATGCAACATTACTCTAATCAGAGCTTTATGACAGAGTTACCAGACAACACATTTTGGACACTTTTGGAGTTTGTAAAATGACACGTATAGTATTTTCAGACTATGAGAAACAAGACTGAATTCTAGGCAACATGTCTGCAGTAAACCAGGCATTGTACATCACCTGTGCAATACCATTCCAAAGGTGAAGCATGGTGGTGGCAGCATCATACTATGGGGTTTTTATCTCAGTGGCAAGGACTGATAGATTAGTGAGGGTTGAGAGAAAGCTGAACAACAAAGTACAAAAATATTCTTAACAAAAATTTCAGCTCTGTAGCCCCTAGACTGGGGAGAAGGCTTACATTCCAACAGGACAATGACCCCAAGCACAAAACAAAAACAAAATAGGAATGGCTTAGGGTCAATTCTATGAATGTTCTTGAGTGGCCCAGACTTGAACCCAATCAAATATCTTTGGAGAGACTTCAAAATAGATGTTCACTGATGGTCTCCATCCAGCTGCATAGAAGAAAATCCCCAAATCTAGGTTTGTGAAGCATGTTACATGATATCCAAAAAGACTATAGTCAATGCCAGAATGCTTCAGTGCTAAGTGCTAAATAAAGTACTAAGTAAAGGGTCTGAATGCTTGTGTCAACATAATATTTCAGTTTTTATTTTGAATTAATTTGCAAAAATGTGTAAAAGTTTGCTTTGTCATTCTAATGACATCCATTCTGTTGGATGAAGGAAAAAATAATTTTAATGGGTTTAGAATAAGGCTGCAAATTAACAAAATGTGTAAATAGTAAAGGGTCTGCATAGTTTCTGAAGAATCTATCTATCTATCTATCTATCTATCTATCTATCTATCTATCTATCTATCTATCTATCTATCTATCTATCTATCTATCTATCTATCTATCTATCTATCTATCTATCTATCTATCTATCTATCTATCTATAAATCTGTATTATGTTGTTTGATGCATTTGTCTTTTTGCTCTGTTCTGCTTCCAAGACAACACATAAACTGTAAATTAAACTGCACATTGGCACAGCATGACACATCACATTAAAAACAGTAAAAATGCATAAAAGAAATAGTCAATGTAGTAGTCAATCTGTTGTTGCATTGAAATGGGCTGATATGCGTTTCATTTAGAAATATTTGAAGACTGGTAAGAACTGGTAAGAAAATGAAATAACATATCTGTCATGAGACATTAAATAATCAAACACTAAGAGAGCAAAATAGTGTATAACATTTAGCAAAGAAAATAAATGATTGGGAGTCCAGAATCTAGAACATCTCTCCTCTCCATTAACAACAAACTATATTTAGATACTAGTGGGATGGATCCGAAGTCCACAGGCCCCTGTGCCAGACAAGACATCATCTTCTGCTGCCAGCCAGACCCACTTCCAAACACAATCTAATAACTTCATTACATCAGCTAAGTAGATAGCACAAACCCCATATACAAACTGTGTTCAACTTATGAAACTTAACTGGTTTAATTTTTCATGGGCCCCCACTAACATTTGGGCCCCTGGTCTGGACATGACAGGCTAGTTTAAAGATCCACATATGCTTGTCAGCAGATATCTTAAGCAAAGAGAAAAAGAAATAAGAGGTTACAATTAAAACACAGAGTGGAACAAGATGTGCTAGTATCACTTGCAATGCAGTAACTCTTCAAATTGTAATGGGTCTGATTACTTTTGCAAGGCACAATATGATGTTCATTTTTCCCCATAGCCCTCTTTTATTGGCTTCAAAATGTCAAGTTCATCCAGGACTCATATTCAAATCACTCTTCACTAACAAATGAGAGGGAGCAAGCTCGAGAGCAAGTATAGTAAGAGGTGATTAGTTAGAACTCAAATGGCTGGAAGTGATTAAGGATGATCAACGATTGCTTTAAAGAGTGCACACTGAGAATGACATTGACAAAGGGCTGCCAAATACTGAAAATGTTTTGAATAGTTCCTTGTAGGAAAAGATAATTTTCTAAAATTTTAAATAATTAAATACATCAGTTTTCTTTTGTACTATAGTAAGCTATTATAACTTGTCCAGCTGAGGATGGGAAGACAGCGAGATGCCTAACATTCTATACTAGAAGTGAAATGAAAGTTTTAAATTGTTATAAAATCTGTTTTAAAGGATATAATATCTGTGAAGATACAGGTTGCAGGGTGATTACATTTTTGTGACAGAATTATAGAAGAGTACAAATAAGAAAGTCTGTCAGAGGAAAATTATCATTTCTGAGAGATATGTGCTCAACAGCTGTCTTAATGTCATAACAATTAGTTTTACTTTACATAGATTACTTGTTTCAATCATCAAAGTTTTCTGTTTTGGAGTAAATACTTTTCTTGTTGCAAGAGAAAAAAAGAGAATATAACTTCACCTTTGAAAATCTCTGATCTGATTATTTGATGGCTAATAAATCATTCATACCTGTTGTGGGAAAAACACAGAGAACAAGTATAAAGGTTTGGGGAATCCACCCCATATACTGTGGTAATTGCAACAAAAAACAAGTAATCATTCAAGACTGAGTCACCAATAGACTAAAAAAGAGGATTAACGGGTCTGGTTATATACAGAGGAGACAGGAAGTGGTGGGATCATGGCTGGAAGTGAGGTCTTGTAGGAGGAGTGTTCACAAAGGAAATATGTGGCATCTTAGGCAGGCTTTCCTTCTGCCGGCCTATAGAGGAAGGAGAAAAGGTATTAGCACCATTCCAGAACCCCAGTCTCTGTGTCTTACTCCCAGTTAAGCCCTTAGACTGTCTCCCAAGCGTGCCTGTGTGATTCTTTCACTAGTGGACTCATTGTAATGTGTCATCCAGGAATGGATTGTGACTGCAGCCTTTGATTGACTCTGATTTGTTTGTTTTTTAACCCTTTTTTGGACAAAGTGGCTTAGAAAATGGAAGGAAACATGGATGCTACTATATTTCAATCTGTAGACACATATGCACTATATTTCAAAGTTGTTTGTGTACATTGCAATTGCAATTAATACTTCATTGCAATTAACCCACAAGCAGTAACTGGTATTCTTACATACTAAAAGATGTTTTCTTTCAAATAAATAATAAGTTTCCATGTTGTCTGCGGTGGCACGGTGGCGCAGTGGGTAGCGCTGCTGCCTCGCAGTTGGGAGATCTGGGGACCTGGGTTCGCTTCCCGGGTCCTCCCTGCGTGGAGTTTGCATGTTCTCCCCGTGTCTGCGTGGGTTTCCTCCGGTCGCTCCGGTTTCCTCCCACAGTCCAAAGACATGCAGGTTAGGTGGATTGGCAATTCTAAATTGGCCCTAGTGTGTGCTTGGTGTGTGGGTGTGTTTGTGTGTGTCCTGCGGTGGGTTGGCACCCTGCCCAGGATTGGTTCCCTGCCTTGTGCCCTGTGTTGGCTGGGATTGGCTCCAGCAGACCCCCGTGACCCTGTGTTCAGATTCAGCGGGTTGGAAAATGGATGAATGGATGGATGTTGTCTGCTCATTGTCATTTGTAAAATATGTGATTTGTACATGTATATCCTGAGGTGAGCAGCATATCACAACTGAGTGACTCTGCATTTATCAAAGATCTAACCTACATCAGTACCATTGTATGGCTGACATTCCCAGCATTTCAGTGATGTATAGTTGTCTTTGATTGGTCATTTGTACTGCCCACTAATACAAATGTACACATTCGGAGTTGGAATTTTCAACTGGAATGCCCACTTAAGTTGGATTTCCAATTCAGAAACTCTGGGCTGGTCTGTCAAACCCTAGTTTGTCTGACTTCAGATCATGAAGTCAGTCCAAAATGGCAATGTCCAGTGCAAACCCTATTGAAAGCTATTATATTATACTCTTCATTAGCCCTTCTGTCTATTTGTGTCTCATTAAATCATTAATACATATAATACTGTCCAACATCTATCTGTGGATATGTTGCTGCTGTGTTTGAAGAAGCAAAACACCGGGTGTTGTGTTGCTAGCAACTGCTGTTTATTTCAATATGGAGCAAGGCCAACAAATGTTTTCCTGGACACATCCATATTGATTTTCCAAGTGTTTTGCTGGAACATGATCAACTTGTTTGTTACGTCATTCCCAGCTCTGACATCTGACTGCAGATAAATGGAATGGAATGCAGCATCCATCCATCCATTATCCAACCTGCTATATCCTAACTACAGGGTCACGGGGGTCTGCTGGAGCCAATCCCAGCCAACACAGGGTGCAAGGCAGGAAACAAACCCGGGCAGGGTGCCAGCCTACTGCAGGGCACAGACACACCCACACACCAAGCACACACTAGGGACAATTTAGGATTGCCAATATACCTAACCTTGCATGTCTTTGGACTGTGGGAGGAAGCCGGAGCACCCGGAGGAAACCCACGCAGACACGGGGAGAACATGCAAACTCCACGCAGGGAGGACCCGGAAAGCAAACCCAGGTCTCCTAACTGCGAGGCAGCAGCACTACCACTGTGTCACCATGCTGCCCTGAATGCAGCAAAAGGCACTAAATATATTGTGTGTGCAGCAGTTCATCCTTAAGCACCATTATACTGAAAGCTTGAGTCACATTTAGCTCACAGTTAGAATTGTACTGAAAGTGACGTGTTTGCTGAAGTACTTGAGGCTACGCTTGATTTGTATTGCTCATAGTATAACTCTAAAGCGCAGTGGCGTACAGTTTTACAGTTTACGTGTCATGGGTTCAATTACCATACCGGGACTCAGTCAACTGCACGTTATACCTATGTTAGTCTTCTGAGCAGTGCTCTTTAGTTTTCAACTTAGAGCACTGTACTTGTGCCTCTCAAAGTTACACATAAAGATCCCCTCTTCGATCAAAAGTTACTGAATTACGCTGCTCACAACACTGTTGTGTTGTAGCCATTTCAGCTAGTGACTTGTTCATGCTATAATCCTCCACTGAAGTGACAGACTACGCCCAACAAGTCGCATGTGCTTGCAGCTGAGTGACGGCCACCTGCAACCTAAGAATGACTGATTTAGGTGTGGTGTGTGTGACTATCTTTTTCTGATGCCTGGCCACAGCAGTTTCCTGCAACAGAGTGTAATTGCAGACCACAGTGTGGTAGAAGTTTAACATCTTATTAAAGACAGAAACATCCTCTAACAGGATAAATCAGTAATCAGACAGGAGAAAAGATGTTCATTGTATCTTTTAATTACTCCTCAGCAAAACGCATTCTTCAAAAGCCTGCAAGCATCAGCATTGGCCTCTGTGTGCTTGTGTGTAGCCAGTTCAAGCGCAGTTGGTTCAGTGTTTTACTGAATTTCATCAATGGTATCAGTTGCACCTTGTACATATAATAATAGATTGTTGCAGTAGTTTTTTTATAGTTTTTAAAGTTTATTTGCAGTGTATAAAATGATCAGTGTTCCAGTATTTGTGATGCTCTTTGCATGAAAAAAAAATGTGTTCCATTAAAATTTTATTTTTTCTTGGTGAATTGTGACATTTCCTTAAAAAGTACAGCAAAAAAGTTTTTGGCGTCCAGGGGTGCATTAACCCACAAGAATGTGGCAGTTTAAGGGTTAAAATCAGTCTGTAACAGCATGGTCAGAATGATCAGAGAAACAAAGAATAGAGGTTCATTATATGAACAATTGTATTTACATACAGTACACTGTCAATCAATGCAAACATTGACATTTCCATGGAAATGCTCCACAATATCTTAAATAACTCCATATACTAAAATCCACTACAAGAAACCTCCGTTTTACAAATACCTACCGTCTTCGCCCCCCTGTGACCAAACTTCATACAATGTGTGACCGAGCCTTTGCAGCCACAGCAGATTGTAGGCTGTTTTAAAAAACAGCTAAAGACTTTTCAATTTAGGAAAGCTTATTAACAAGAATGCTATAATTATTGTTGTTTTATCTCTGTTTTTATCTTGCTTTGCCTTTGTTTAAACTTATGTTGCACTTTGAGATTTGCTGCTAATGTAAAGTGCCCCTATAAATAAAATGTATTATTATTATTATTATTATTGACTGTGGTTAGTTCGTTGGTTTAAACCCATTTTTTAACCCATTTTATTTTTTATAAAATAAAAGTCTATTATATTATATTCTGATTCTTCTTTATACCTTTGATTTGAGCCACCACCCTTGAAATTTCTGTGCCTATAACAGCTGTCCATTCTGGTTCTTTACAGGACATCTGCTGATTTCTTAGTCAACTCTCGGCTCATTTTGTTGTTCACTTGACCTTTACCTGTTTTCCTGATATGCCTACAAAGGTTTCTGACATGTATAAACCATCCATCCAACCATCCATTTCCCAACCCGCTGAATCCGAACAAAGGGTCACGGTGGTCTGCTGGAGCCAATCCCAGCCAACACAGGGCACAAGGCAGGAACCAATACCAGGCAGGGTGCCAACCCACCGCAGGACACACACAAACACACCCACACACCAAGCACACACTAGGGCCAATTTAGAATCGCCAATCCACCTAGCCTGCATGTCTTTGGACTGTGGGAAGAAACCGGAGCGCCCGGAGGAAACCCACGCAGACATGGGGAGAACATGCAAACTCCACGCAGGGAGGACCCAGGAAGCGAACCCGGGTCTCCTAACTGCGAGGCAGTAACGCTACCACTGCGCCACCGTGCCGCCCATGTATAAACCCTTTATGCTATTTCTTTAAGATAAAAACTATGTTACCCTAAAATTATTCTTCCACAGCAGTACCTATGACATCAGTCAAGTAATGCCCCAGCATTACGAAATGCCCTCAACATCAGTCACAAAATGTCCATCGCATTACGCTATAGTTAAGATTAGGGCCCTGTGACATTATGGTTAAGATTAGGGAGGGTTAGAAGGGTTATCTGACTCAAAGGACATTTTGTGGCTGACACTGTGGGCATTACCTGAACTACATCATAGGTACTGCAGTCTGCAGTTAGACCCATCTCATTTCCTGCCCTGTGCCTACGGCTTCCAGCAAAGGTATTGCCCCCAGCCCTGTAACCCAGCGTTGGAAGTCGCTGGTATAAAAAGGTACATATGTATATAATTTATTAGATGTGTAATGCAAGAAGAAAGCAGAAACAACCAAAAATAAATAAGTACATGAAAACACACAGCAAATGCAGAAGGAAGCAGGAGAAAATGGCTGAATTGTAGAATAAAAACCCCAATCTATTATACAAAATGTATGGTTTCTCTGTGTCTACTGGTACACAGAAATTGTTTCAAGGACTAACATAAAAGAAGTATTTAAAGTAAATGATAGGATGAGTATATTATATGTACATAGTTAGAAATTGTTTACTTATTGCCTCAGAACAATATATATTGAGTAATTTATGTATATTTTTATAAATAAAAAATAAAAAAATGAACAGCAGTACTAGCTTTGAGAGATTGTTTAGATACAAGAGACAAAATGCTTCCCAAAAGGGTGGTGCCAAACAGTATAACTTTGAATTGCTATGGGTTATGACATTTAAATTTGGTACATTATAGCTGACCAATTGGGGCACTAAAAAAATATACTCCAGGGTTGTGCATCATAAAATGTCTTGGTTATGTACTGTAAAATCCATTTTTATAGAGAGAAATCCGTAATGTAGCAATTTTGTTTATGTTTTACTTAACTTATATTTGTGTAAACAAAGGTTTTTAATCATATAAATATTTTCTTTTAAAAACCTGGAGTGTTGTACTCAGTACTCTTAAGCCATTTGCAGCTGTTATTATATAAGCAGAAAAATAGCCATTTATTCTTAGGTATGTAATTTAGACATAGTAATACCAAAAACCCTTAGGGCATAAGGGGTTAACCTGTTTATTCCTGAACAGGTTCATGGAGTAGGCTGGAGCCTACCCCAGCTAGCATAAGGCAGAAGGCAGGAACACCACCAGGGCACCAGTCCATCACAGGGCAAAAACACACACATACTAGGGCCAACTTAGTATCACCAGTATTTAGTACCACCAATCCACCTAACTTGCATGTGTTTGGACAGTGGAAGGAAACAAGAGCACCCAGAGGAAACCTACATAGACACTGGGACACTGGGAGAACATGCAAACTCTACGCAAGGAGGACCTTTGTGTTTGTTTGGTTTAGCTCCCGCATTTTCAGACAAGTTAGATTAATGGTGCCTCTGTTAGTGAGTGAGGCCGAGTACATAATGAGGCTCTGCAGTGGCTCTGCTCAGGGTTGTTTCCTGCCTTACATACAAGGTAGGCTCCAGTCTCCTGTGATTCTAAATGGGATCAAGATGGTACATTGTGTATGTCCTTTTTCCAGGCATTGTGTATATTAAGGCTAAAGCTTCCAGGTATTTTTATTTTTTGTTAAACTTACCAGACAGAATATTATCTAATGTAAGACATGTTTAAAACTCTGTCACTCACAGTGTGGGAAGACACAGATAGGTGGGGAGAGTATATCATGACCTGCTCCAAATAATGAAAGGGCCTGAGGAATCGGTGTAAATGAAAGAGTGGTGACCAGCTTTGCATTTAACAATACATTTATATCAAGCATACTGTAATGATTTGCATTATGATTTATTGATTGAATGTTTCACATTGATTTGTCAGCATTTATGGTATTTACAGTAGGTGTCTGTTAGTGTTTTATTTGCATTACATAACTAACTTTCAATTATATTTGCTTCATGCATGGTTATTTTATAATATGAAGTAATCCAGTACAGTATATGTCATGTCATTATGCTCAATTTTTTTCTAGTCGAGTGAAATTTATATAAAGTATCAGTGATTTCAGCACAGCAGACATTTCATGTAAATATTCACACCATCTATAACACAGAGTGATATGGTAGTTGAAGTAGTAAGATGAAGGCCAGAGAAAGACTTCTGAACTAAAGCGTTTATTTTGGTTCCCATGCTACCTCTTTAAAAATGCAACTTAAAAGTACACTGTGTACATTATGCATGAAAATAAAGACTGCATTTCATAACTTTCCTCTTTTTCTACTCAGAACTGGTTCTAATACAAGTTGCATTATTACAAAATAAAAATGAAGCCTACCCAGTCAAAAAAAAGAAAAATAATGTGGGTGTTAGTGCAATATAAAAAGTTACTTTGAATCATTCTAATCGTTCTAATCATTTTTATTTTTAAGCCTTCAAAATTGTTTAAACAGAAATAGGCAGAGAGGCTCTGGTCCCCTTCATCCCTAAATTCTATTAAGCAGATGTAAAAACCTATAGTTGGATCTGAGAAATAAATATTTATGCTTAAAACTGAAACTCATAGACTTGTGCTTAATGGATTAAGAATTATACGAAGCATAAAAACAAATCAATGG
This sequence comes from Erpetoichthys calabaricus, assembly GCF_900747795.2. Lineage (NCBI taxonomy): Eukaryota > Metazoa > Chordata > Cladistia > Polypteriformes > Polypteridae > Erpetoichthys > Erpetoichthys calabaricus. The sequence continues at coordinate 159,070,216 of NC_041398.2, read as the reverse complement.
GATTATAGAGGTTAACTTGGCCAAGTGGAAGAAACTGATTTACAAATGATATACCTATGAACGCATTTCCTGTTACTATGGTTTAGGTTCAATGTCATTTAATTTGCTACACTTGTGATAAATCATAGTTTCATAGGTTTATAGAGACATTATTGTCACTTGTACAGAATAAAGTTAATTCTTACTTGAAAGTCTTGTATCATTTTTTTTCATCCCATTCTCTCAACCACTTTCACTGGTGAGGGTCACGGTGTTCCCACAAGTCTTTACAGTGATATTCTTACTTGTTAATCAACTTGCAACATGTCACCACTCTGTGGCATCATGATTAGTGAACTACCTCACCTTGGAACTTTTGTAATATTGTAAACCTCTGAAACTTCCAAAGTACTTGTATTTATTACCAGTTGGAGAATGCTATCACATTGTCACTTTAGAGTATAGGAATTTTCAAAGTGATTCTGTTTGTGAATACTTCTTGTCCAGTACTGGTTCTTAATTTGTGCCTGATAAGCTGAGATGGGCTTTGTGAAGCCGCCACCCTGACCTGAAATGAATTAAGCCACTCTAAAAGGGAATGAATGGAAGAACTTCAGCATGTCCTCCTGTGTTTATCTACATGGGCATTAAATCACTGTGAGTAAACTTCCATTTCTGTACCATTAGGACTGTTAGTGATTATTGACTAATTGGATGGATTAGTAGGGGGTGGTACAATTGATAATGTAAGTTAATGCCACCTTTGCACCATCACTAGAAACAACCTGAAACTAGAACCAGGCAAAAAGGTGGGATTGATAAAGTTATTTATACATTGAAAATATCAAACATAGGTAATAAATATTTGATGAAGATGGAGAAAACTACAGTGCTGTTATTTTTGAGATTTTAATATTAATAGTGTTTTATTATCAGTATTGTTAGATACTGTCAATTTATTTAATTTAGTTTGACATTTACTTTTATATTCTCCTGTAAACCTGTCTCAGGTTTGTAAAGATCACTTTCATTGGTGCACATGTTTTAATAAGCTTTTCCGTTTGTCTGGGTTGCAGTGTATTTGAGACTGTGGTATACATAGTAAAGCAACTACTGCACAAAAGAAAACAATTCAAACAACAGAAGCAAGTATTTTAAAACAGTATTAAATGCAATGTTGCTATAAGTAACCTTGTCATTTCTGTGACATTTTGGATTCAAACTGTTCAGTAATCATATCTTCCCCACAGTCTCATTGAAGCTGTTGCTATCAATGCAGGATCATAAATTGGCGCAGGAAAAAAGCAAGGCCTGAAATCCTACTGGTGATGGGAAGAAGACAGTGAAAATTAAACTGGAACCAGGCATAGCCTATTTCCACGTGGTTCATATGCTAGTGGACAAACGCTGTAAATGTCATACAAAGAAGTCTGACATAGAGAGCTTGAGCTTTTATTATACAGTTCAACTTTTTCTGGACCTGATATAATGGATGTCGCATTGTTAATGCAATGCCATGTGTTGTTATGAATTGCAGTTTCCTGCACAGCAAAATGAGGTGATACCTCTAAAGAGAAGTTGTGTTATCGTCTATTTACCCTTTACACTTGTCAAGTTCGTTATTGGATTGGTCTACTCCTACATCCTAAATAATAACACACATACATAGATATATGCATACACACAGACCCTAACCACAACAGTGCCCCATGAATGACACACACATGCTGATTAACCTCTAGCACTTTAAACCACACAAGTGCTTTAGGAATAATACAGCCTGTCACTCAGCACTTCAAGAGACTTACTTATTATCGGCAAGAACAACATACAATGTTTTAGTGATATCTCAGACCTAAATATTACTTTTGGTCTACAAGAATACATTTAAACATACAAAGATTCAGCACTCTTGACTGTAGGCCATTTATCAGCCAAGCATACCTTCTTTTTGTACTGTTCCCACTATTGAGTGGTGCTCCTCACTCGCAGCCAAAATAAACCTCGCAGCACAGATATAAAGGCAAATGTCCGGTTGCTTCAGGTGCTCAAAGAAATCTAACTTATTACTTCAACCATTCTAGACATTAAGACAAAGCACAGAAAGTTAAAAACAATTTACTATTTACTAAAGAACAATAATAAGCAACAGAAAATAAGAACAATAGTAAAGTCTAGATAAAATAGTCTTAAAAAAAAGCTTACTGAAAGGAATCAGTGATGTCAAGGATGAAAGTCCCACGGCGACGTTTGATTTAGCAATCAATATTCATGAAAATGAATACATTTGGATGAAAACTGGTCACAAGTGTCTTTGCTTTATTCTCTGACGTCGCTCTTCCATCGTCGCTGTTTCTCTTCTTCCATTGCTTTCGAATGAGGCATATTTATTATAAAGTTTCATGCTGTGGTTTCACAACACATGAATGTTGCATGCATCTGATTGGCTGGCTGTCAATATGATGGATGAATTTTGCTCAAACTCTTTAATCTATCTTTTCCCAGATAATAAAGTTTATTGATGTTGCCTAAAACATTGCCATGTCCGTCTTTCCCAGGCTGTAAACCAAATTGTTGTCCCAGATGTCCATCCATAAAGTAATCAATAGCCTGGAGTGTCGGCTCAGTCTTCCTTTCCCAGGCTGTAATATCAAATTAGCACTAAACTGTGAACAACTGGTATAAAGTGAGGTGTAAGGGAAGAGGATATGCCTTTTTATATAATGCCTCCTACATCTGAATTCATCTTGTTGGGATTGAGCAAAATATAATACAGAATAAGATGTACATTTTATATACCGTAACAGAAGTTAAGAAGCAAGACTAAAACCTATATGGTCTGCTCAGCAGAGGCAACCTTAGCTTCATCCAGGCCTCAAGGCAGCTGCTGGCTTCAGCTGGAGTAGGCCCTAAAATAAGGAGCTGGCAAAACAACTATCACACTTTCAAAATCTTTCAAAAAGGTTAACTGTCAATCTTTGTCTTGTATAAATAGGACAAATAATAATCTTTATAAATAAATGATTTCTTGACAACTTTTCAGTGCAAAAAAGAGTAACAAAGGAGTTGCCTAAAAGGTAATCCTAGGCAACAAAAAAAGTCCTAGTACAAAATCCAAATTCCTCAATCTTTAAAATGAAAGTCAGAGATCAACAATAACCAGAAAATATAACCATAGACAGAGATATTTACCAAAATCCAACAGCAAATGGCAATAATTTCCACTTCCAGGGCTTTGTAATTAGTTTAAATAGCTTGAGGGAGGGCCCTGAGTGGTAATGTCAGGGTGTTCCCATCTCTTGGGGTTCCATTCACAAAGAATATGGGACATCAATACATTTAAAGAGACAGAATCCTAATTAAACCAGCACATATTAAGCCATCAGAAAAACATAAAGACATGATACTTAATGATTCAAAATGAACAAAAACAATGATAAAACATAAAATACACATAATTGCAACCCACTACATAACAACTTGATCATGCAATAATCATGCTTTGTATAATATTCCTCTGTAAGGCTATGGAACTATAGATGCTACTGCTGTTTTCTTAATATAAAGAAAATGTCCTCAGTTTAAAAAGAAATTGTGCATTTTTTAAGGATGATCATATGAAACGTAAGAAATAGAAACACATATTACAGAAAACACTCTTGATGGCCAAATAAAGTAATTACCTCTGAAAAATGTTTTATCAGTAAGTGTACAAATTAAGCTGTAATGTGCTGCAACAGAAATTAGGATGTGGTGCAGTAAACATTATGCGTTCCTCTTCAGTTCCTTTTAAATTCACCTTTGAATGACTGTAACATTAGATTTTAACAAGAATGTCTGCAAGGCATGCAGTTTGTTCTGGAAAGATTTCTGATTGTTCTTTACAAAAAGACATGCACATTGGCAGTACACAAAATACCCTCTCATTTAGACATGTTTTTGGCAATTAACCATGACAGCTACATTTCCTTCTGTCCCCTTGTCGACCACCACTTGCCAGATTCAAAATGTCAACATTCCCTGCTCTAGTGTTGCTAATTAAAACTGTCTTCCTATCTCTCCTTAAAGGTCTCTTTCAGCATTTTTCACATGGACCATATTGTGATATTGAGATTTCTAAAGTTAAATTGTTGATAAAAGGAATGTGAATTTCTCTCAATATGTTTTGAGCGATGTTGTGAAAGATTGGTGATGCATGATTAGGCACAATCATGTCACTGCTGTTTGAGGACAGAAGATAACTGTTTTCCATGACACATTTGAAAGGCAACGACAAAGAAAATAATTTATTTCAAATGTAGCAGCTTGTGAGCTTAACCTTTTAAATATAATTAGTGTCATACAAAATCCACGTTATTATGCATAAAACAAAAGTTCAGAAGCCTCTGTAATGTGTCATCAGTCTTTCATACTAATAGACAACTACTCTTCATTGTTCTAGTAAAAGAGGCTTCTCTTCATTGTGGGGATAATTCCTGAGGTGTATTCATGGCATGTCAGCCAGTCCCAGCACTCATAATTTTATGACATGCAGAAACATACACATGCCTAAGAAAAGCAGAAACAGGTGTCATTGAATCTCTAATGCTTCTGGCTCTCACTCTTATTTGATATGTCAAAAAATGAGATTAAAGACTTTCTTTTTATTTAACTTCTTAATGTTATCAATATACTGAACTGTTCAATTCTCCATATTCCATGGTAAATTAATGTTCTATCTTAAACAGGTTCAAGGGAAGGACAGACATTTCTTATTCATTCAATCATTTAAACTCATTTAAAACAATCAAGCTTACCTATTTAAAGACAGGCATACTTTCTGTTTCTTTAGTTAACATTCCCTCCTCCCACCACTCTTTACAACCTTTTACAACCTTTTTCACAATATGGTGAGAGATGTCCTCACCAGATCATTCTACTACTATTTGTGGAAAAGATAATTTTACTCCAAGCTGAATTTAATGCTAGGCCATATATCTTCTTTGCTAGGGCTGGATTATATGACCCCCAAAAAAGTACTTTTGCATAATTTATTATTATCTGAAAAGTACTGTGCCGTCATGCTTAAATAGTTTGTCATGCATACATGTAGTATTAAATAAAGTTCTTTCTTGAATGTATCTCACAGACTAGTGACAGTAGTACAAAATGAAAAATACAATGATTTGAAACACATGCTGTAAATACAATGTGGTACATTAAGTGCAACATTTTTGTGTGAGTAGCCTTTTGACGTATACCTAAACATGTCCCTGAATTTAGTGGTGAGTGTGTTCCTGAGCAGCTTGCCAGAATGGAGGAGGGTGAAAAATGACTATGCAGAGGCCTTTAAATTTACTCTTCTTTAATGATGAAACTTTGACTGCAAGAAGGACAAGCACTAAGACCTCTTGTAGAATCTTTATTACAGTCATGATAGCTTATTCATTCAATATTGTGTTGTCATGCCTTCAAACAGTCCTTCTGGACTGGCTCCCTACCTTGCAGACCTGGGGGGTATTTTCCGTATGTCGCTTAAATCATCCGAGATCAGATGCCTCATCTTGGATGAGTTAATGCCGGTGAAACTCATCCGGGATAAGTCAGTTTTTCAAACGCAGCCGTGTAGTAGATTAGTCTATCTGGATCTAATCATCCGAGATGAATACGTGCGCTCGCGCTGATTGAAAAGCCCATATATATTGAGTCTAGAAAACGTGATCAGCATGTCTATGATAGGCTGTAACAAAATGACGAAAGAATGGGCGGATTTTTTTTTCACACAAGCGGAGCAGGACATGAAGAATTTCAAGATTTAATATGCACAAGGGGTAGCACTGCAAAAGCAGCCCAAACCAGAAAAGACGGCTGGCAAAAAGTGGCTGACACATTAAACGCTAAGTAGTGTGCATTGTACTTACTGAATGCAGTGTTTCATTTCCTGTGTGTCAGATTAATTATTATTTAATATGTCATAATTCCAGATCAAACGTGAGCACAAGGAGAAAATGGGAACAGGTTAAAGTGAAGTATAGAATATACTTCAAGCTGGTAAATATTGGTATATTACTACAGTATTTAAAGAATTGTTGACATAAATAATCATATATAATATAAAAAACATTAATTTTAAACCTAATAAGAAGGCAGACAAGCAAAAAACAGGTGGAAGTCCACGCGGTCCAGACCTAACCCCTACAGAAGAGTTGGCTATCCAGCAAAATGCCCATCGCCCTGTTTCTGAGGGCATTCCAGGGGGCAGCTCCTCCCCAGAACCAGTGGCAGGATGCAGTGGTCACTTCATTTCAGGTAAAGGATGGTCATTGCATATATTTTTCCTCAATGTGTGCCATATGTATGTTCCATATAGCCCTCTTTTTTTGTTGAGTCAGTTGCAGGGAATGTCATATCCCTAGAACCTGTGTCTGACCAACGAGATATTGACAAAGGTCAAATATTTGATGAAGACACTGTGTCTGATTATTCATAAGGAGGAGAGGTACATTTTCCAAATCAAACTCCACTCTGATCAGTCCCATGTGCCCCAATCACATCTGGAAATCTTGGATAATAATAATTCTTTACATTTATATAGCGCTTTTCTCACTACTCAAAGCGCTCAGCAATTGCAGGTTAAGGGCCCAACAGAGCAGAGTCTCTATTGGCATTTATAGGATTCGAACGGGCAACCTTCTGATTGCCAGTGCAGATCCTTAGCCTCAGAGCCACCACTCCGCCATGAGAATGTTAGGCTGATTATGAGATTCTTTATGGAACTGTGGGTGTTTTTGCCTGTGTATTACCTACCTGCAATGGCATGAAACACCTCTTTTATTGTCTGCACACGCAGGTGTCCAGGAAACACTATGAAAACCCGAAAGAAATATTTCAGAGCCAAACAGACTTTGTGAATTGCCTGGCAAACTGCTTTTAGATAGATTTTCCGCATCGCCTACAGTATATAAAAAAAGTTCTGCTTGCAAAAAACCTCAAAGCAATGCATACTGTATGTGTGGTTGTGAGAGCCCGACTTCGCCGAGTTTGACTTCGAATATAAGGTCATAATAAATTTTTGAGGTATAATATTCCCCCTCAGCTAATGTGGTATCTTTCGAAAAAATTTCCTCCAAGAGCAATAAAGGATCATGCCGATCACGCAAAACCCTCTCTATATGAAATTCTCTTATAATCTGTGTACCGATATCAATTGGTCGCTTATTCATGTGCGGCAAAGTCATGACTGAATGAATTCCATGCACGGACACTGATTAAGTGTGTGAGCTAATCCTTGTTTACATAGAACAAACCTGCTCTGAGCAGGTTTGAGGATTTGGATGTGTTGCTATGACAACATATCCAGCAAGAGTTTTGAAAAACCGACAGATCCAGGATCATGCCAAATCGTCCACAATTACATCCGGCTAAACGAGTAATCCACATACGAAAAATACCCTGCATTTTGTTTGATGAAGATAGGCAAACTCTCCTTCCTCGTCATGTTATCTTATAGACTCCCTGAATGAGGAGCAACTGACCTTCCAGGCGTCCTTCATTAATTTGTCCAAGTCCACGCACTAACAGTGACTTTCTGCATTTAAAAGAAGACAGACTGTCCACCCCTTTTACAGTGGTTTGTGACAATATTGTTTTGATATACTAATCTTTGTTTTATTTTCCCAATTTTGAATAATTTTTTTCCAAATTTCAGGTGAATGTTTTCCAAGATTTTTAACATCAGATAATCTTGTGTATTTACTGTTTGCTTGGTCTAGTTTGGTTTGACAGTTTACATTTTTATTAACATTATGTTCTTAGCTCCTCTGTGATTTGGTTTTGCTTGGTAGCTTCCATTTTTTGGCCCCATTGCCATGGTATGACAGCCCATGGTTGGAAACATGGTCCTAAAGTTTGCACGTAGTGACACCTGATGATGATCTAAAAGCAAGCACCGGATGGATATCTACATCAAATATTGTGGCTATCATTTGCAAATCTTACTTGTTTGTTTTTGTGCATTTCTTGAATTTTTGATGCTTTTAACCTCTGGCAATGATTTAGACTTTCATTTTTTTGGTTAATGTTTTTGTTTTGGTGAAAGATTTGTATAGATCCCATGGTTTTTCAACTCCAGTCTGCCTTTTGACAAAGCAGTTCCATCTCCTGGTCCTTTGAATTATACTTTGTCCTTTCTGTCTGACATCTTGTCAAAACAAACAGATTAATAAAAAAGGGTGACAAAATATTGTCTCAGTTTTTCCTTTATTGGCTCACTTGTTGTCTTGCTGTAAATTTATTTTCAGTACACATGGATTAGATGCTGATGGCATGCTAGTGTAATATTTAATGCTGCTCGTGACAGGGCTGCTGCTGACATGTAAGGCAGCAACTGATTTCTTGCCCTTCATAAAAATTACATACTTTTGGAAACTACATTACCATTATACAATTCAATTTTTGTTTCAATCTATACCGAGAATCAAATATAATAATTATTATAAATCCTGAATCTTAAATGAAAAGGATGAAGAAATGCTGATGCATACACAATATCTATTTATTAATAAGACAAAATATTAAAAGAAAATATAACAAAAACAACTTTTAACAGTATAATAAAATAATTACAAAAACGTTATTTATAATGGCACTTTTCTAGCCTTTGCACTGGCAAACCTATCGATGATATTGCTTGTGTCTAACTCATCTAATTCTTCATTTCTATTGCAATTATTGACAAATTCAACAACCGTTCTTGGCTCATTGATGATCGTAATTAATTTTTTATAATTTTTAATTTAGAAAAACTTCTTTCTGTAGACACAACTGTAACCGGCAGTGACAAATAACTTCTTAATGAGATAGCTGAATTTGGAAATGAATCAATTAAATTATTATTGTAGATAAAATTCAGTACATCTCTTGCTGTCATATTTTTATCCAAAAAACATTATTAGGATTTTAATTCCTCAAAAAGAGATTGACCATCTATATCATCTATTAATTTTAGATGCAAATCCTTGCAATGTTTTAGGATTTCACTTTTATTCCAATTTGACAACAAACTTATTTGTGATATAACTTTAAACATATCATTGTACTTCTCTAACACTAGAATTACCAAAGCCTACGAAAAAACTCGTAATCCCGGCCCACCTTAAATCTGTTCACACCTCTCCATCAGCGTCTTTTGTGTTGTAAATGTGTCAATAAGCACAAGCAGCAAACAGCCTGCTATCCCCTCCCCCCCCCCCACTGCCGCAGAAACTCCCAGCTCAAGCTTTATTTATCTGGGAGTGAGGTACCTAGAGCTGTATAGGCTAAATAATATATTGCTGTTTGGAACACATGCATTTCGTGTGTGTTCCGTGTCTACAAAGATCTATGTTAGTGTTGGATGACAGGAAATGCAAGAAATGTTGAACACATACCTAAAAGACAAACATTTTTCATTTTTTAGTACTAACAACAAAATTTTGACATAAAGTGTATAATGTGTGAAGACTGAAGTCCAGTGTATTGCTTTGGTAGTACAATGGTAAGAACTGTTGACTCACAAGCAAGAGGCTGTGGGTTCGAGCCTTGCCTTGTCCCAAAATAAACGTTTTGAGTAGTGAGCTGCTCTTATTGTTATACTATAAACAATATAATATACCTTTACTATTTGTAAAAAAAAAGGATTCTCACATGTCAACTACAATGCATTTTCAATTTTTTTTCTGGCATCTACATTTGTTTTTATTTCAGGGATATATATATAATATGTGCGTGTGTGTGTATATACTGTATATATATATGTATTTCATTCTTTTATAGATGTATCATGTAATTTTATGCAGCTGTTTTGTTTACAATGAAAGATGAAGTAATCAAGACAGAATGATTCAACACAAATTGTGTTAGAAAAGCATTCACTACCTCTAAGTAGCAATGGTTGAATGGAGGATCTGTTTGATTATTATTGTACTGATTATCCTTATACAAAGGCTTAAATTATTTTTATGACAAATCAAAAATTAAACTTACAGCTACACAGGGCATTACAAAAGCAAAATATCCATTAATTAATGGATTAATACATTAATTTTCATACAAACTTCTTTTTATATAATCAAAGATGCTTCAGCCTATCCTTGCAAAGCAGGAACATCACAAGGTATACTAACTCCCATGCTTATATGCTATATATACATCCACTCAAGTGACCATTCATATTTATACATTGTCTTTAGCCTATGAGGGAAATCTCACATGATCATGGGAAGAACATGCAAACTCATTGCAACCCATCCTGTAATTGAACAGAGGGCAACTTTTCATAAGGCAGAAATACAATTCATAACTGTTTGCCATTTTGGTAAATATTACAAAGTAATTCAAGAAATGTAGCACAGTTGTCCTGTAGAACATGGCTTCAGTGTTTAATTTGGTAAGGCATACCATAACATTCTCAAACCTGCATAAGCAGCCTTGGACAGGTGTGATGGAATGCGTCATGAATTTGGAATTAAAAGAATAAAGTAGAGAAAAAGTTATTAAATAATCACTTACCTTAGAGAATTGGGAGAGTCTGGGAACTGGTAAGCAGATGGTACAGGAGCTGCTCGTGTGCTTGAACCCAAGGAGGGTGATAAAGGAGAATTCATAGAGTGCTATATGGCCCTAGTGTGCTTCTGCACAGGAGGACAACCACAGCTGCAGAGAAAGTGAAATGTTTTTAAATGCATGCTGGCACAGAGAAAGATGCTGTTAGTAAGAGAAGCCCAGGGTAAAGAGATTGTCAAGAAAATCTTACTATGAACTTGGGGGATTGGTGGAACAAACCTTGTGACAGTTTAAAGGACTCAAATTGCTATAGGGAGTTGTTTTTGCCATCTAGCTGGTAGAGAGAAAGTTTTGTGGAGAAGAGAGAAAGCCAAATTCCTAGAGAAATAAATGGGGTTATTTGATGTGTGGTGAGCTCATTGTGTTCATGTTAATATGTTTTATTGGATGCCTTTTTTTATATTTTCTTGTATTTTTTTTTGAAGAATAAAAATATTGGTTTTGTTTTTCTTTTCTGTAAATAATTCACTGAACACTGTAAATGAAGAACTCACTGATTTTTTTTCACCTTTACCTGTGTGTCTGTGTCTCAGTTTCTCTATCACTGATCGCTGTTGTTTCATGAACAACAAGATGTCCAGGGTTTAATGCTGCTGTGAAGTATGTGAACTGCAAAGATTGTATTGTAAGTATACATGATCCACATAGGCCTACATGACTTACTTACAATACATGCTTGAGTTTTTGTGTCTAGCCCTACTGCATCAGTGGCCACCATCAACCACATTTATCTAATACATAACTAAATTTATCTAAGAAAGCAAAACATGCCTCATTGTGGTTCCATAATGATTACATCTATATATGCCTAAATAGTTCAATTACTTGAAAGACCAGAAATTGTAATAAACAAATATATACTGTGTATACATCTAACTATAATACTCTTTCACTTCTGAAACATACCTTTATGAAATACTCCATATTGTGATCATGCAGAAAAATTAAGTAATAATACTGACTTACCTTTTATTTGTATACATTTGCAGCCTATCCCAGCAATCATTGGGGGTGAGACAGAAACAACACCTGGACAGGCTGCCAGTCCATCGCAAGGCAAGCATACACACATGCATACAAACAAACACTGTGGGCCAATTTAGATAAACCTAGTCATCTCATTTGCATATATTTGAACTGTGGGAAGAAACCAGAGCAAACCAACACATACATTGGGAGAACATGCAAACTCCATAAAGGGAATACAATGTCCAGGCTGAAAATGATACTTGATAACCATCAATTTTTGGAGAGAAAAGGGGAGAGAGGGAGGGATTTTTAATAACATTATTCTGGCACTTAATTAGATTCACAATATAAGGTCATTTTCTGCTGTTGGGTATCTACAAAAAATGTATATGTGATTATATACCAAAATTTATACTTAGGCTGATTAGGCTAAGGCTAAAAAAAAAAAAAGGTTTGTTTAGACACAGAATGCACTAACCATGGTCAAGGACAGCAGTTCCCAAACTTTTTCTTGCCATGGACCAGGCAATACATGTACTGTATAATATGTCTGTGCACATTTACTGTTATTTTTGTTTGCTTCAGTATCACTAGAACTGGAATCTACTGTATAATTCACTCACTGGCCATTTCTGAAGAACTGAGATTAACATGATAAATTACTTTTTTCTCCTTCACACACTTCCATGTTCTAACCTATATTCTGCCTGTCCTGCTGCCTCAAACCCTAATGCAAAAGCCTCTGTCACTGGGGATGAGTAAGTTTGGGGAAGGTGGCGCACATGTAACTAGAGGTGGATGAGTTATCACTGGGATAATGGTAAAGAGGTTAAAGAGGACTTGATGAGCTAGTCAAGTTGCAGGTATATTTCTTTGGAAATATTTCTTTCATACAAGTTTAAAAAATGTTGGTTCCCTGTAGCCTGCAGGGCCCAGAGCTGCAGCATAGGTTATCCTGTGCACAAGTCTGGTCATGATAATTATTATCAAGACCAAAAGGGATGCTGCAGCACCTTCAGCAATCCTTTCTTGTTTTGTTGTGACTTTGACAAAATGCTTAAAAATATCACATAAAATATTTTAAAACCAACTTTATCCCATTCAGTGTTGAGAATGTCTCAGAAGTCTGTCTGAGCAGCTTTGGGTTCAAGCCAGAATCCATCCCTGGATGATGCCTCACTCTCACATACACCCACAGTCCCACTCACACTAAGCCAGTTTAGAACCACCAAACAACCTAAACTGCATGTCTTTGGGATATGGGAAGAAAACTAGAATACTTGAAAGAAAACCCATACAGAGATAGGGAGAATATGGAACTTTAATTAAGACAATGACCAATCATGGGATTAAAATCCAGGACGCTAGGTGCAGGAGGCATCTGTAACAACCACTGTGTCATTTTATCCCCCACAATCATTAAACTAACCCTGTTGTAGCTTGGTATGTTTTTGTATGTTTGGCCCACCTGCAAAAACTCACATCAGAGCTCTTATCTACCCATGCATGTACAAGGAGAATTTGACTGGCTAACAGGCTCTTAGATCCATGTGCTAATTTTGTTTAGTTTAGCTCTGTTAAACTCAGTGATACTGAACTTTATCCTTAGAGCTTTTGAACGCAAGGTAAATGTCAACATATACAGGGATAAAAAGTTGTGTGTGTATGTGTATATACAAATATACTGAGATTTAGAGTTTTTAAGGAACATGTATCATTCTAGAATGGATGTTTTACTCTTGATGTAATTTACATGCATTAAAAAATTTAAATTATTTGCATTGCATTTGTGAAGACTCTCACTCTTGAGAAAATATATGGGAATTAAAAAAATGAAAAATGCATAGTGTTAAAATGCTTATCATTTTACATTTGTAAAATATAGTAACTTGATTTTGAGATGTTAATTTGGATTTCAGAAGACTCCAGTGTGTCAATTTGAGAACACTAGAAATAATCCACTATCTTCTTCTTTGTATTCTGCTCACTCACATAAATAAATAAGCTGCCATGAAAGTAAGAGCAAAAATGCAAAGGATCAAATAAACAACCTCAAAGACACATCTGTTAGTGAAAACAGAGTACAAAGAGTGAGAAGTAATCTAGATCTTATCGATATGCAGAGCTGCATGGGCTTAAGGCTACTAAGAATATAAAACCTAAAGACAATTTAGTAGAGCAGACTATTAGGAGTACTGCATTTGACTACTTAGTAGATAATGAATCCAAGTTAATATTTTTTGTTTCAATACATTTATAGCATGAAAAAAATATTGTAAGTACCATCTATAGATTTTTTACTCTGAGTAATTCTGTTATAGGGCTGTGTGGTGTTGAACCCTTCCTTGGTACCATATTGTGCGAGACAGAAACATTCCTATATTGGATGCTAGCACACCACCATGTAGCACACTAACACACCACATAGACCCTTATTTACCCATAATAGCTAATTTAAGCTTGCTATTCCACATACATTGCACATCATCAGGTGGGGGTGAAAAGTGGAGTATTTAGAGAAAAGCCAGATAGCTATGGTTAGAACATGCACACTCCATTCAGTGATCAGGCTAAAGGTTAAACTCTTGTACACTAGATCCTCTAACCATCAGCTGATGGAAGTACCAGTAATTTTGAGGCATGCAAAAGAAGAAAAAATTGAAGTCAAATAGAAAGAAAGTGGTGAAGCATATGACTCATCATCGAAATTTACTTGTTTAATTAACAAAATACTGAAAACTTACAATGCTTATTACAATTTCAATGATTTATAATGCTTGAATAAAATACAGCCACTGAGTAAAGAATGTGTTGCAAAATGTTACAAATACAGTGATAGCTGAGCATTCACTGCGCACATTGCTAAACTACTTTGCTCAGTTTCAGTGTGTGCTTTGCATCCGGTACTGTTGGGATAGGTTTCAATCTCACATCCCTGATGTAGATTAGTCCAGTTTCAAAATGGAAGGATGAAGGGACTTCATCTCTCAAAACCTCCCGACACTCCTATCAAATGTACAGTATTTCAATAATAAGCACTTCAACTCAGTAACATCTTTCACAGTGCTCTTATCAGATTCAAACTGCCATAGATTTACAAATCAAAGACTTAAATACAATAAACAACGCAATATATGACTAAACTAATGTCTTCTAGTTGGAGCCTATCATTGCCGCACTGGATGGACTTGTATAGATCCAATTGGAGGGTATGCTCAGTCACATGTAAACACATAGCAAACTCACCCAGGGCAAACCTGAGAGGAAAAATCAAAATATACACTCACATCTAAGCAAAGAGTACATTCACGTTTTTTACAGTGTACAGGCCATTTATTGAATCTAGTTTGATGAAGTTGTAAGGCAATAGCACTAATTAATGTGCCAGAGTGATGCCACTGTTTGCTTTATATGCACAGACATACCATATATACACTAGTATTTATATGTACTGTAATTATGAACAGACGATAGAACTGAATAGTTTGACACCTTTCCAGTTAAGTGCATCTAGCAGCTGAAAGGGCAAACTACTGTTAAATGAAAGTAGTAAACATAATTGATTACATTAAATCCATTCATTCCAAACCCGCTTTATCCTGAGCACGGTTGTGTTGCGGCAGGAGCCAATTCCAGCAAGAATAGGGTGCAGGGCAGGAACAACATACTGTAAATAAACCATTACAATACAAAGTTATAATAACATAAAGGATGAAATATGGCCAGTTGACAACAGAGAAGATGAAACTAAAAACTCCTCTTAAGAGCATTCTAGGAGAAAATTAATCTCTAGAGTTCTACATTGGTTATGAAAGGTGAAATGCAGTGGAAACAAGCAAAGCCACTTCACATAAAGCTTGAACCAACCTAAAATATATAGGAAGCAAAAGCACTTAAAAAGACTACAGATCCCAAGCGGCAATGATTTCTGATATATCAGGACAAACCAATTATTACTGATTTTAAAGAAACATTCATATTAACCTTATTCTGATGTTTTTGCTGCAAAATGTCAATAATAATAATAATAATAATATTGTTTTAAATGCACATTAGTCTCATTATGTAGAATAAGTGTCTATACATTATAGTACTTAAGTGTAAAACAGATACATGTATTCTTGTCTCCATCTTGATTTCTGAGGGAATGAATGTAATAGTGAGTGTCACCAGGTGAGTGCAAGTACTGAAGCCATAGAGCATCCTGGGCCTGGAAGTTTGACAGTTTTGTCTCTATGAGGTCTAACAAATATTTCAAAGAAGGATTCATCTCTGGTGCTCTTCAGGGATACAGCAAAAAAAGACCACAATTATGACTTACTTACATATGATTAAAATCAAAAAACAGATACATAATCATACAAAAGGCAAAGTCACCACTTTCATTACCTGATTCAAGTGGCTGCTCTCAAAACTTTGGGGCATTCTACATTTTATTAAGTACGAGATGAAATCTAGCTATAGCAAAATATGGTTAGTGTCATATTTCATGGCTAGTAGCCTGGCAATACAGCAATGGTATCAAAGGCCAAAATCAAGTTTCCAACTATAGGAAACCAAAATTAATTTTTAATTTGCCTACTCAAGGACAGTTATATTAATGTGGGAAGGATGAGAGATTTAACTTGCTTAATCAATTATCAGTCTTGCCTTAAGCAATGCTAGTAATTGATTAAATAATTTGGTAAGACTTCTACTTTATTTACATTACCTTACACCATTCTAAGAGGTGGGCCTCCGGCCTTTACACTTATATCAAGGTAACACAAGCACATTCGGTTTAAGAAACAGAATAATACGATATATTGATAAATACAAGAATTATAGAAATACAGTAACTGCATAATATATATTGATGACAGGACAACGACTGACTAGACAGACAAACATTTAACATAGAATAGAATGGCTGTTTGCTGGTTATTTAGAGTTCTAATTTATCTTGGCACAGATAAATATTTTTTCAATACCAAGTTTTTATAGGTGATGTCTGATGTTGTGCACACTTGTTGCTTAGCTGTAGTTCAAATGAATGATTCCTCTTGCATTTAAGTACAATCTTTCTCTTTGTGATGCTGTTTTTGATTCAGGTGTTCTGTGCTTTTCTCAGTTAAGCTCTTTTCTGTGTCATCTGCAGCTTCATGGGGAAAACCATTACTCTTTCTAGCTCAAGAGTTTAAATTCTGAAGTTCCTCTCCTGAATTAATGGTTATTTCCCAGCAGACTCCAACTACTGGCACACAGCTTTGGCTTGGAAAACTGCATCTCAGGTTTTGGTCTACAAAGAGAAATGAATTGTCAATTTCATCCCCTACAGAGAGTGAGCAGCTCCTTGGCTTCTTCTAATTTCAGGCAGCAGGTTTCAGAAGGCCATTTTGCAAATTTCCCCCTCCCTGGGAGAATCACAGAGAGGATGCCCTAAGAGAAGCCTCAGGGAGTTCAATGAGTGTCCAGAGAATATCCTTACATGGAATGAGTATAACTAGTTTATGAAGAAAGGTGGAACCTCTTGTGATTAAAGTCACTTCCAACAAAATCAGGGTCTGCTCACAGGCAAGTTATTCTGTCCATCCCAAAAATCCACACCAGGACTATGAGAACAGAAAGACAAAAGGAAAGGCTTGGTAACATTTAGTGATGCAGAAAATTATATCTAGGTCAGTAGTGGTCCATATAGTTCAAGTGTCTAATCACAGTCTTTAATTTAAGCCAATGTTGACTGTTATTGAAACAAATTGCATAATTTGATGGCTGGTTCACATTTTTTAGACAAAGACAATGCACATATCATCTTAAAAGTAGTAGAAGAGGAAAAAACTTAATGTTCTGTGGAAATAATCAATATCTTTCTATGATCAGATGGTCTCGTGAAAAGTGGAGAACTTACACTTGAAAAACTATTTGTGTTAGAAAAATGCTATGACTTTCCAATATTTTCAATAATGAAATAACAGAAAAAAGAATATATCAGATGATGGTGGAGAAACAAATGAAAAAAATAATTCAAGAGTTTTTCATCAAAAAAGTTTCAAGAAATAAATGAGAGGGCATTGGGGGAGCAGGGATTGGTGAAATGTTGAAAGCACTTGAGTAATTATAGAAACATGAAGAACAGATGTGGTGTACACAGTCAGGAATTCACTTGAAACAGCAAAATAGCTACAAAAAGTGAAAATACATTAAGGCTAGAAGTTGAGTGTCACTGTGAGACCCAGAGGACTTCAAGCAGACACAAATATGATAAACAGATGAGCTCAAACTGAAAAAGTAGAAAGCAATGGAATTGAACAAAAAAAAAAAACAAGAAAAGAACTTCTTGAACAGTGCAGCTCAATATAATTTTTATGAGTGCTTATTTTATTTATAGTTACAGGATGAGGGTATAGGAACTGTCCAAATTAAACCAAGAATCATGTGATTCTTTAATACTTTTCAACCAGACCATAAGATTAGCCAATCCATGCTCCACTTAACCTGGCATTCCCCTAACTATATCCCAGTCCATCCCTGTTTCAGCAGTGCAAATTAGTAACCATATAGCTAGACTTGACAAACTACATTCACATATATATTGTTCTTTTTACACTTCTTAACGCAAATACGTTAAGCTAGAGTGAGAAATTGCAGCACATCTTTGCCTTCAACAGTGTCTGACAGTCTTGTTCTCACTTGAGACTTGTTATGCTTCATTATGGAAAACATTTGCTTGCATATACAGTGTACTATATACTGTAGGTGCTTCTGAGCATGCAGAATAGCCTCAGAGAGCAGACAAAGAAACATGAAAAATTACAAGTATTCCATTCTTTCTTGCTGGGTCTTAAATCCAGTGGAACATTTGCAACAGTCTGTTCCCAAGTCTATTTTTTTTTTGCATTAAGTAAACATTTGTATCAAATGGCCAACATACTGCAGCACATACCTATTGAATACGAAAAGGATTAATATAAAAAAATATATTGGGACATAAACAGTTTCTCCCCTGTATGTTATTGAGATTATACAAAATGTCTGCAACAATGATTGATAAAGAATATTAGTGGATATTTAAGAGGCAGACAGCAAACTAAATGGACATAGGCACATACAAACATATATACATAGCATATTGACCACACTGAGTTCAATTGAACGTGTTCTTATATTGTGCTGTTCTCATTGTACTTACCCATAACTATTTTGCAATAACAGTAAATTACTAAATGATACATATCTTTGTGATTAATGCAAGCAAATCATATCAATATACAGTCCCATTAATATAATAATTGATATATGAATATATGAATACAGAGGTTACACAGGTAGTCCAATTTCTCCAGGATGGCACATCAATACGTGCCATTGCCAGAAGGTTTGATGTGTCTCCCAGCACAGTCTCAAGGGCATGGAGGAGATTCCAGGAAACAGGCAATTATTCTAGGAGAGCTGGACAGGGCCATAGAAGGTCCTTAACCCATCAGCAGTGAAGAGGGCAAGGAGGAACAGGATGAGCACTGCCAGAGCCCTACTAAATGACCTCCAGTAGGCCACTGGTGTGAATGTCTCTGACCAAACAATCAGTAACAGACTTCATGGGGGTGGCCTGAGGGCCGGATGTCCTCTAGTGGGCCCAGTGCTCACTTCCCAGCAACGTGGAGCTCGATTGGCATTTGCCATAGAATACCATAATTGGCAGGCCCACCCTGTACTTTTCACAGATGAGAGCAGGTTCTCCCTTAGCACATGTGACAGACGTGAAAGTGTCTGGAGAAGCCATGGAGAACATTATGCTGCCTGTGATATCATTCAGTATGACTGGTTTGGTGGTGGGCCAGTGATGGTCTGGGAGGCATAGCCATGGAGGCAGACCTCCACAGGCTAGACAACAGCATTAGGTATTGTGATGAAATCCTTGGACCCATTGTCAGACCCTATGCTGATGCAGTAGGTCCTGGGTTCCTCCTGGTGCACGACAGTGCCCGGTCTCATGTGGTTAGAGTATGCAGACAGTTCCTGGAGGATGAAGGATTTGAAACCATCGACTGGCCCCCATGCTCGCCTGACCTAAATTCAATAGAACACCTCTGGGATATTATGTTTCATTCCATCCAACACCACCAGGTTGCACCTCAGACTGTCCAGGAGCTCAGTGATGCCCTGGTCCAGATCTGGGAGGAGATCCCCCAGGATACCATCTGTTGTTTCATTATGAGCATGTCCTGATCTTGTCAGGCATGCATACAAGCACGTGGGGGGTATACAAACTACTGAGTACGATTTGGAGTTGCTGCAATGACATTTCAGCGAAATGGACTAGCCTGCCGCATCATTTTTTCACTTTGTTTTTCGTGGTGTCTTTGAATTCAGCCCTCTGTAGGTTGATAATTTTCATTTCCATCGAACGATGTAGCATCCTTTCATTCCTAACACATTACCCAGTCCAGTTTAGCAGCCCTTGATTTAACTGAATCAACACGCAGAGAGTCTCAGACTGGTGCATTTATCTTTATTCATGTCTCAAACTTGGCTCTTTATTAAACTTGTTATACCATCACAAGCACCATGAAAACTATAAACAAAAAATATAAACATACATTTTTTAACATTTTACAAAGAAACAGAACAAATGAAACAAAATACAATCAATTGCGTACCTTGCTCCGCTTACCAAGGGGTGCAACAATTCTAAAGGTCACCATTTCAGAGATAACGTTTGTCCATGTTATTTCCTCAGAGTTTCTTGACACTTCCGGTATTGTATGTTGTTACATCCCCAACGTGCGGAATGATTTCGTGGTCATTTGCAATATATATATATATATATATATATATATATATATATATATATATACTGTGTATGTGTATATATATATATATATATATATATATATATATATATATATATATATATATATATTGTCACAAACTCGACACAGAGCCATAGAAAGGTTTGGGGCAGCCACCCGTATAATTGATTTCCTGGCTGCAAAAGTCGTTTAAATGAATAAGGCACTGATGTGCACACAACCGAGTCCAAAACAGAACTGAGGGAATAGGGAAAAGGTGCAGGCTTTTAAAGGGGAAGACAGGAAGTGAGATCATAGAGGTCGGGCTCATGAAGGTCTTCAGCCATTGGTTCGAGCCCGGACCCGGCATGGTCTCTTTCCATAGGCTCAGTCCCAGAAGTGACATCAAGAGAGCCAGGTGGAATCTCCCGTGAATGGTCTACAGGAAAGGGAGAAAAAGAGTCAGTGCACTCTGCCACATCCCGGCATGCCTCAGAACTGCCCTTACTCAAGCCCTTTAGCTGCCTTCCATGTGCATGTGTGTGACAATACAATATAGTATATATAAATGCAAGGTTAACTTATGCTCACTCAATCATTAACAAAAACACTATTTTCTATTTCTCTCTAATTTAAAAAAAAATCTTGAAAGGCTTGGAAGGAGACGATACGTGATTTTCTCTGAGACACTTTAACATCCCGTAAGAGACACTTTAACGTCCCACGAGACAAGGCAGTGAGACAAAAGGCTGTACAGACTTTTAAATGATCGACGCGCAGCGCGACAAACAGAACACGCAGCTTGGCAGCAGCAAGCCAGCAGCTGATCCAACCACATCTCCTTAGCATGCATCCAGCCCATAACTAAGCGCACAACATGAGCGGCTGAGATGCGAAGTGGCTGGCAAGTAGCGTGCCCCAGGGGTGTGGGGGGAGGGATGTGTTCAAGCAAAGCGAGCAGGGGGCAAAGTCCCCTAGTAATTAAAAAGCTGAAATATACATCTGTGTCTATTAAGAAAGGACGCTTTGATATATTAATATTTAAGGTTAAAACAGCCTCTAGAATAGAAACACTAAATATTCTAAAATGTAAAAAAATGCTTTGATTGAATTGATTGAAATTTGGTGACGTTATAGAAAACAGAAAATTAGGTTTCACTTTGTTTGTTGATATTTGTTGATATTACTGTACAGTAATCCCTCGCTACTTTGCGGTTCACTTTTCGCGGATTCACGACTTCGCGGGTTTTTAAATACAAGTGATTGCCCGCCTATCGCGGAAGTTATGTTCCAGACCCATCAGCAACAGGAGAAAATCCGCGATATAGAAAGACCATATAAATAAACATTTTTATAGTTTAAGCCTTAAAATACCCATCCCACATGCTTTAAACACATGTAAACTTATAAAACACACTTTGTTAACACATATGATATGTGGATGTCGGGCTAAGGATATGAGTAACATCTCACTATTATAAAACATTTTAACTTCACGCAAGACAAGACAGTGAGACAGGAAAATTGGTGATGTACAGGCTTTTAAATTATTGACACGCAGAGCGACAAGCAGCACAAAGCCAGCACAAAGTCCACTTCTCCTTAGCGTTCATTCAGCTCCCCACCCCCTTGACAATGCAAAGTGGCAGGAGCGTACTGCGCCTCCGGGGAGGGGGGTTTGAGCTAACGTGCGTTCAGCCCTCACACACCCCCACTCCTCCTCCTCCTTCCGAACGCGCAGAGCGACAAGCAGGCATTTTGGCAGAAGCAGCACAAAGTCCATTTCTGCTCAGCGTGAGTTCAGCTGCCCCCCTTCACAAAGCGAGTGCAGACACATCGACGTCTGATCACTGTGTGCAGTGTGCAGTGTTGGTCTGCAGTGTTTAAGAATGTAGAAAGTGTTTAAGAGCATAGGAAGTGTTTATAAGAGTGTGGGAAAGGTTAACAAGAGAGTGAGAAAGGTTTATAAGAGTGTGGGAAGGGTTTATAAAGCCTTAAAATATGTATAAATAATAAAATAAATATAGGTCGCTACTTCGCGGATTTTCACCTATCGCGGTGGGCTCTGGAACGTAACCCCCGCGATAGGTGAGGGATTACTGTATACTAATGAACCACATCCTTTTTTTCTGCTCAGTGCTAAGACAAAGACAGGACACACAATGTGCCACATGGCTGTTTAGGGCCTTCTGGTTTATGCAAATGAAGGCCGCCAGTAGAAGGGGTAGGAGGGGCACACAAAGACTGGCACTGAGCAATAGGGTGGATGGATGAGTGAAAAATGAAAAAGACATGACTTGATTTGTGACATGAAGAGTGAAGCTCAAGTAAGACATACTTAACAGGTGTGCTATTAAGATCGAGTCCACAGCTGCATAGATGTTGTAAAGAGGTATCTACAAATTCAAAAAAATTAAAAGCGTTCAATTCATTGACTGTGGTCTGTGTAACTTTAAAGCCTATAAACATCATTGCTGTTTGTAATAAGTTAAACTAAAACTGTTATGACCTACAGTTAGAGTCCTGAAGCATGGAAGAGTCCCATAAAATGCTCAAAATGCCCACTAAAGGGAAAAACCATCAGCCCCAGCTAGTCACACACAAAAGGCATCAAGGAAGACTTATAAACTAAAATATATATTTTGCAAGAATGCTCTTTAACACAAAAATAAACAGAGAAGAGCACAAGGGAAAGGCCCAGGGGCAATACCTTCAAAACAGGATATCCAAATAACAATCTTTGACCCTATACGAAATACAGGACTGGTCAAAAATAGTACAGAGGTCAAAATGCATTAATCACAAAAGGCAAGAAATAACATAAGAAAACTCAAACATACCACAAGCACATTTGCATTCAACTGTAAGTGACTGTTAGTTGTCCAGCAACCATAACTAGCCATAAAACACACAAAAAATGAAGATACACAGATACATGGAAGCTAAATGACCAACAATATTAATGTTAACAATAGAATTAAAATGAATAAAACAAACATTAAAATGGCATTTGAACTCCAGGCAGGGAAGGAACCCTAAATGAAATATAACAAAAACACAATTCAGTGTTAGAATTTTATTGTCTGGCTATGGCTTTTATGGTAAAGCCATATTGATAAAATTAAAAATCAAACTAATTACAAAAAATATATAATCTTACATACAACTGATGAAAACACGAAAACAATTATATGTGTAAACAACATAAATGAAAACTTGTAAGTATCTAAAAATAATAATAATAATAAAATAGTACTGCATCCCCCCCACACCCCAGGTGAACATGTGACTGGTGATAAACACGAAAACAAATTATTGAAAGAACAAAGTAAAAACTACCATTGTCTGAAACATATGTAGTGCAGTTTGCAAGATGAGATTTGCAGTTCACTGTACTTTTTATTTGATTTTCTAACATTTTAAATTTTGTAAATTTATTTGGGATTTATTTCAGTTCTTCCTGATTGCAATTTTTAATTGCCCACTTTCTCTGATGTAAACTGCTGTTCCATACACTAAACATATTTCTATTTGTATATTGCTTTTTACCTAAAGCCTCCCAAGCTTTGTAATAGTAAAAAATTACAGATCAGAGCATTATATTCAAATCTGATTGAAGCTGCCATTTTTACAAGATGTCCTACAGAAGAAATTATATTTATATCCCAAATTGCCATTATTCCTACTAATTTCCTGTTTCAATTCAAAACAATAGTTTCCTGTAAAATTGTGTTTTGCAATGACCTTCAACAGAACCCAACATCAATGACTAGGAAAAGCAAGAATTCAAGAATGTTTTAGTCATGGGCCTGTATGTAGCCTGTTCAAGAGTAAGAAGCTCCAGTGAACTAATAATATTATCCCCTGATGAAAAAAAACACAAATATTGTGTACAGGAAAGGACTTGGTAACACAGCACTTATTATATATCAGATTAACTGATGGTACCATTGTAATCATGACCTGATATGGCAAAATGAGAAAACAAACAAGCCATACATTTAAAAAAAGGTCTGTTACTGCAAGAATTGGTTTCTGATTAACCAATCGGGTTGGAACAAAAATCTGCAGCAACAACAAATATTTCCAGAACCAACTTTACAGACCCCTGACCTAAACTAACTGGGTTCCTTCCCCTCTTGTGCATTCCATAATGTCAAAAGATAAATTCTAAATGAATAATAAATTGATAAATTGAATGTCATGAGAACTACTTATCTTCAGCATCCACTGAAAATGGAAATTTTTAGATTTCCTGTTCATAAATTGACCGAATCTGCTGGAAAAACTGCCATTTTTGAAGTGTATAGAATTTTCATCTCCATATTCATATCTTACCAGCAAAATCATCCTGGCTTGAGCTGTAGAAGTGTGTTCTTTTCTCACGTCGCTTATACATAAGCTGACACACATACTGCCTCAAATGGGTGACATGTTAATTTCTCCTCTGAAAATGGAGGCATTAAATGAAGAGTTATGCCAGCTAAAACAGTTCCACAATCTATCTATCCATCCATCCATCCATTTACCAACCCGCTGAATCCGAACACAGGGTCACGGGGGTCTACTGGAGCCAATCCCAGCCAACACAGGGCACAGGGCAGGAACCAATCCTGGGCAGGGTGCCAACCCACTGCAGGACACACACAAACACACCCACACATCAAGCACACACTAGGGCCAATTTTGAATCGTCAATCCACCTAACCTGTATGTCTTTGGACTGTGAGAGGAAACAGGAGCGCCTGGAGGAAACCCACGCAGACACAGGGAGAACATGCAAACTCCACGCAGGGAGGACCCGGGAAGTGAACCCAGGTCTACAATCTACTGCCCCCATAAGTGTACTTTGGATTTCTTTATTAACTACAAATAAGGATTCTTAACACTAGAATTACCAGAACCTACGAAAAAACTTGTAGATCCGGCCCACCTTAAATCTGTTCGCACCTCTCCCTCAGTGTCTTTTGTACTGTAAATGTTCCGATTAAGACAAGCAGCAAGCAGCCCGCTATTCCATCCCCCACCGCCGCAGAACGTGCACAAAGTTCTCCCAGCTCATGCCTTGATTGATTATCTGGGAGTGAAGTGCTGGAGTTTTAGAGTGGAAATAATAGATTGTTATTTGGAACACATGCATTTCATGTGTGTTCCGTTTCTACAATAATCTGTGTAAACACATTGTTAAAACAGAAACGTTTTTCATATTTTAGTAGTGGCAGCAGCCCATGTCAATTTCATACCTCTTGTTTAAAGCATTTGTCTCACCATCAGTGGTGAGGGTGTTACCAGTTGTAATCAGCACTAATTTATCCGATGTCAAGTCAGAGATCATTATCCCAAAAACACTGAAGATATCTGAACCAGGTACTCTTTTCATGCAGAGACACAATGGCATGATTCATTGAACGCTGACTTCTACCTGTGACATGTGTGATTTTTTGCAATGCCAAATTAGATTTTTAACTGATGTCACAATATGGACAGAGCAAAGCCGAATACTCTTTTATGAAACATTAAGATCTTAAATGGCATCTACGGAAAAGTGTAAAAGTGTACTTTTTTGCTGTTTTGCTGTTGTAGTGATGCTATGACAGTCTAGAAGGACCATCACTCCTTTTCTTTTTATCTTTCTGTGCACTGGGTAGAAGTTCCCCTCTTTGTGTCTTTATATCAGGTAAGCTGCTCTCACTGTGACCTGCAGTTTTGATAGGTAATTCTCACATGAACATGTGGTGTGGAGGTTGATTTTGCCAGCTAGAATAACTTTTTTTGGTCAGACAGGTTTTTAGAGTCCTTTTGGCAAAGATGAGCAATTTGGAAACAGTGGACAGGACTCATACTGTAAATACCTAAAAGGCAAGGCAGAAAGTAGATAAGAATGGAATGGAATGTGCTTATAATGGCACAAATAATTCAATTTCATAATCAACACATCAAAAATAATTTTCAAAGTGCTACTTAAAGTTTTAGAACAAAAAGAGGCTTAATTAGATCCAGTATTATGGTAAAATTGATCTGGCTAATAGTACTGCAGCACAAATTCTTGGTATTGATACAATAATGATCAGGATATGGGTAATAAATGTGGGAAATAAACTAGAAATATAAAATAAACTTCAAGCAAAAGCCATAGACAAACAGAAGCATAGAAAGCGAAAACAAGCTATAATATGGCCATTAATCATAACATCGTGACAGTCTTAACAACCACTAACTGAAATGGTGATATAACAGCAAAGACAAATGTAAGCACTTTCAGTAATGAGAAAAGCACCATATAAATGTAAAGAGTTATTATTATTAATGATAACTTATTAATGCTTCCACAATACTAGGGAAAAGGCTGTAATGCTTCCATGATATCATATAAACATTTTCAATTTAAAAAAACTTAGATTTATTACTTTTTAAAAAAAGTGGTATGCTAGCCTCTATGTCTAAGTAGTAAAGCATCTGGATTAAGAAAATGGTTTAATGGATGCAAAATGCTATCACCAAGTAAACCCTGAAGCTGTGATAGTGCAGCAGTAAACACTATGCCACCATGCCACTGCTAGAAATTGACATTAATAATAATTTCACAAATGCTATACACCATAAAACATCTGCAGTCTGGCTTTACAGTTTTTGTTGACATTACTAAGAGCACAAAAGCTTCACAAAGCTTTTTGATTCATCAATCTTTAAATTTATGAGCAAAATGTTTCATACTGTCAAAGTTAATAACTGCACAGTGATCATAGTGATTGAAAGCAGCAGGTGCATGATGAAATTTATTTGTATCTGCTTGGTTTATGTCACCAGCCTGTGTAAGATTTTTGTATGCCCTTGGTCATCAAGCTTACCTTAAACTTGCTATGATGTTTCATTTTTCATTTTTGAATAGCCCTAGAGGCTGAACATACGTCTGCATTATAATGGTAAGCATGTCATCTGCCAGGACATAGAGTGACTACAAAGATCATCACATGGCAAGAACAATATTAATTTCTTAATAAATGTTAAAAGAAATGGAGACTAAAGATGTTAAGCCATACTCATGGAGTGTAAAAATTGTTAGTGTATCACTTTACTATCACTATCACTGTATGCCTGATTTAATTCATTTCAGTTAGTTTTGGCCATACTGTATATATCATAGGAGCTATAGCCACATCATGTCACAGATTATCCAAATCACTGTTCTCGACAGCAGCAAAAGTGATATTTACTACAAAAAGTTGATGGGGGCCCCACTCCTACTTCTACATTACAGATGGCAAAGAAATACATTTACATATTCTGTAATTTTGATTCTAAATGTATATTTTAAGCTATATATTAAAAGATGTTGGTTCATTTTCTGAATCACATTTGTTCTATTATAGGAACTTAAAAGAAATGCCAGATGTAAGGCAAAAAACCTAGGTGGGATAAAGTACACTGGGCCAAAGTTATAGTCTCTGATAACTAATATGCACAACATTTGTATGTATTAGGAATCACATGGTGGCTTTGGGAATGTGTGCAAATTCTAACAAACAGTAAGTAGGTTTAGAGATGATTTCAGGTTTCTGGAGAAGTGCAATTGCATTTCTAGCCTCTGTACCACTGGGTTTTATGAGGTTAAGATCTGCCTCCTAACCAACACACTATGGAACAAGTAGAACAGGAAAGATTGATTGTTTATGTTGCTCACTGTGCTTTACTAGATCTTATTCTTAATTGAATTGTCACTTCAACTCACTTCAAGACAGTATGATGAGACTATTTACGGACATCAAAAACAAATGTACAATGTTTCACTGATATGCTGTACATCAGAAAAAGAATGTTGTGCACTGTTTATTTGTGTTACATCGCATTCCAGCTATGTTGTCAGTCTGCCTGGATAAAATAATGTAGTTTTTTATGCCTTGTTCAGAATAATACATTAAGTGGCTTAATCAAGAGAACTACTCTGGTAAAATAATTGCTATTTAAAAGTAAGTTATTATGACAGTTTTAGTATTGACTAGCCATCCCCCGTGGCTCTGCCCACGTAGTAGTGAAACAGTACTGTGAGGAGGGCCCCGCCCGGCTTCCTACTCCTGACATCACTCTTCCTCCTCCCCATGGCCTCTGTCTCGGATTAGCGTGAATATGTCGCTCCTGCAAGCGAACTATGATTCTTAGCGTGATGAGAGAAGTCACAAAATCAACCGGAATGTTCAAGCAAATTATAAAAAAAAAAAAAACTAAATCCATTAAGTAGTTCTCTCGTGAAAAGTGGACAGACATACAGACAGACAGATGTTGGATTTTATATAGAGAGAGATGTAGAAAGGGTGAACATGGCTCTGCTCACTGATACCCCATACAAGAACCAACATTGTCTTATTATTTACTTTATGACAGACATTTGGGGACACTTCTCAGTTAAAACTTTGCCTTCTGGTTCATTGAAGAATGTTACAAGATTAAGTGTATGTTTATTCTTTCTTCTAGTTCATCAAGATATGACTGCTGCAATGATTTCTTTAAACGGGTTCCTTAATAATCTGTAAAGACTACAACACATCTAAGAGTGCTGTTAGTGTTCTGATAAGATGCAAAAGTGTGAAGAGATCATCCTCCACTGGCTATTTATCAAGGAGTGAATTGATTGTAATATTATATGCTGATGTTTAAGAGTCTCCATAGTCTTGCCACATAAGAGCAAGAAGAGTTTCTCCACACATTATTGCCCACAAATGCTGACCCACTGCTCAAGTTTCTTATACAGGGAACGTGATTTTTATTCACTTGTGTTTCACCTCTGGAATGAGCTTTGAGTTAAACTGCAATCTCAGAATATGGTTAATTTTAAATTAGACCTTAACAACTTCTGTAATTTTAATTTTCTAATGTATAAGTTGTCTGTTTTTAAATGTAAAATATTTTTTATCGATTTATTGTAACTCTGCTAATAAAGGAAACAGAAAAATAATAAAGAGCTGGGGACCAGCCTGGTACTTCGTTTAAATCTTAGAACTTAAAATGAAAGTAAAAGATGTAAATGAATGGAAATCAAAAACAGGATTTCTCTGTTATGGAGCTGTGTTTGCTAAGCAAGAGTGGTACGAGTGAACACCGAGTTCTGGCGCCTTTACTGCTTAAGTAGATCCTGGGACAGGCGAGACGGAATATTCAGGGCTATACCAGAAGTGGCCACCCTGACTCATCCTCTGAAACACTTGCATGTGACATTATCTATTCATTTTACACCCCTTTAATTCATTGTAGGATTGCATGATAGATTTTTTTTTTGTATTTGTCTTGTTTTTGAAAACCACTATATAAAATAATTATAATAAGTATATTATTCTTGATGTTTAGATTACTTGACTGAGAATGAGTGTCATTAGAATGAAGTCAAATAGCAGAACCAGGAAAAGAAGTCACCAGTCTTTGTTTTCTGTAGTACATTTTAAACCAAGTGGAATGGTAACACTAAAATGGTCCAGTATGAGTGCATGTTGGTGTGTGTGAGTGTAGACGGTGACAGTCTGGTGCCTCATCATGCAGAAAACTCATACTATTTTTTTTTAATGCATTAAACCTTCCTACAAATGCCTGTATAACCAGCTGTTTTATGAACAATATCATCCAATTCTGTTGAAAATTATAGCCTTACCAAGCTGTAGCAGGCGCATGGGTGGTACCAGTTATGGACAGTTCATCAAAGGGCACCCTCCTGCATATATCTACACTCTCATTTTAAGTGAATTTAGGGCTGAATTTTAGTCTATACATTCACAGTGTAAGAGGAACCTCTATCCTCATGGAGTGATTTAAGCAATATTTTGGTGCTGTGATGCAACCCACTATACCATCTTGCAAATATCTCTCTCTCTCTGTCTATAGGGAGTAATATGAAAAGAGAGTACTCTCTTCTGACCAGCAACACAGAACATACTGTACTGTGCAATTCTTATACATCAAAAAGAGAAAAAAGAGAAAAAAAAGAGAAAAAAAGTGCTTCCTTGTTCTTCTCAGAACACCATGTATTATTATGTGGCATCATGCCCCCTGTTGATGGTAACCGATTACTGCTAACATGGTTGTCTGCCTTGCTTATAAATCTGTCAAACACAGTGCAAGATGTGAGTTGGCTTAAATTACTGTCCCTGAGTGCCCAATCCTATTTAAATAAATTTTCCTAAGGCCTGACTATCCTCTCTGAGCCATTAAATGCTTCATCTCATACGTTTTGATGTCTTTGTCAAGATTTTCTTATCTGTGTAAGTTAGACAAAAGTCATCTATCATCACTTAACACATTAAAAAGTTAAAGATCTTGAAATCATGAATTAGTAGTATAGATTTGCAATTTTCACCTTTTCAAGCATTTTTTTTGTTGTTTTAGGCTTGAAGAGTAATATGCATCTCATTAAAAATATATAATATTTTTCAATTTCAAAAGGTGTTGAAACTTTATTCTGTGCTGCCACTCTGCAGGGTAAATTCTGAAAATAGCAGTCATTTGAATGCATTGAATGTATTTCACCTAGATGTGAGGTAAAGCCCCGTTTTTATGCAGGCAACATGATTCAGAAAAGGAAAATGTTGCTAACAGTATGCCAAAATAAGAATAATTTCAACAAGAATGTTTCACAAGTTGTCAAAAAAATGATGTTTGCATTTCAAGTCATGGCCTAAGGAATATAAAAGCCATAGTATTTTACATATAAAAAGTAGAGAGCTATTACAGTCTTGAGCTTGCTTTTGTTTTCACTGTGTGTGGGTGAGGGAGTAGGAGCATAAAGAGTTTTTCTGTGCTGTGTAAGCTCCTCTTACTGTATCCTCTTGCTAACAGCACCTGCCACTTGTATACTGTATTGCTTTAGAGCCTGTATTTTTGCCAGTGCGTTCTTGACCTTTAACTAGCAAGTGGTCACATTGTGTATTGATTTTAAACTGCTGCCCATTAGTGCAAGTTCATACTGAGTCCTGACCCATATTTACTAAAAGGACTGATGGGTCAATTTTTCTGATCCAAGTGTCACGGAATGATAGACATTTTAAATGAGTTCCTAGGACATGCAGCTTCGGCCTAGGCATTTTTTAAAATGGTATACTCTTTTCTCGGCAGAAAACAATTTATGTTTCGATAACCTACATTCTAACAATTCAGCTTCTAAAATATGTCACTCAACATTTGTTGAAATATTGCATGCATCGGTTTTAACATCAGTGAAGAGCTAAACTGATGAACTAACTCAACACATTGCAGTTTTTCAGGCACTTTTTTGTTTTTAGGTTTAAATTGTTGTTAAAAGCATTCTTTTATAGGTAGATAAACATTGGGGAAAACAGGTTACACACTAGTCAAAAATCCAGATACATTGGATAATTGTTACTGTACAGTACTGCTACTGTATCTGGTCATGTATCCATCCATCCATTTTCTATATCTACCTAATCCAGTCTAGGCTTGCAGAGAGCCAGAGCCAGTTCTGACTGCTTACTGCCTCTCACATGACCAAACATGATTCAGTAATTAACCCAACAGAAAACCGAAATAGCTGGCGAAACACCACCCAAAAAGCCAAGGAGAACAGGCAAATTCAATTCAGGCAGTAACTAGGCCAAGATCCTAATCCATTCTCTTGGAGCTCAAAGGCAGCAGTTCTAACTACAGAGAAATATGCCATCTGTCATGTATCCAGTTATAGATTTTTATATTTTTTAAGGGTAGTCTAGACCCAATTGAATGCTTTTAGTCTAAGATATGCAATTTATTGATAAATCTACATTGCCAATGTTAATGAGAGTTTGAAATGCTAGTCAATATCCTGTTCTGTCTTACAGGACTGCTGAATATGTAAAGCAGCCAAAGATCATTCACTCTGTGTGTGGAACTGGCACATCTTCCCTGTGTCTGGTTTAGTGTTTTTCGGGTATTTCAGATTTCTGCAAAGTTCCAGAGATAATCTCTGATTAGAACATTAGAGAAGTCAAATGTTGGACTTAGTTCTAACACTTGGTCTATCTATAAATAACCAGGAACATTTCTGATGCCTGCATTTCTGATCATTTTGCAGTAATTTTTGAAACTATACTTTTGTACCCACAAACCAGCTCCACTCAACCACAGAGCTACTCATTTCCAGTACAGTGCTGCAGTTTTGTGATATCTTCTCAGATACTCACTTATCTTTGGTGAACATTCATGGTCTGGTTAAACGTAGGTGGAAAAAGGATAAACTTAAGGGTTATTATGAAATTCTCAGAACTCCCTTGAAGTACTACCAAGAAAAATCTAAATATTTATCTTGTTTAAATGCAAATGCTGTCTCAAGACCTAGGGTGATTTTTAGCACCATGAACACTATTTTAAACCCACCTATCAGCAGCTTCCCTGACAGTGCACCCAAGACCTGTGAGCTATTTCTCAATTTATTTAGAAAAGAAGCATTATTCATTCAGGTGCTGATCACTGTGTGCCAATACCAGCTCCCTTTAGGCCAGTGCACAGCCATCTTACTCTTTCAACCAGTTTCCTCTTCTCAGCTAGTCGATATAGCCCGGCATATGAAACCTTCTAATTATCAGCTAAATATTTTACCTTCATATCTGTTTAACTTTCAGAGTCATTAGTCCAATTGTTTTGGCTATTATTAAAAAGACAAATTTAAACATGCATTTGTTCAGCCACTGCAGAAGAAGCCTACTCTTGATCCCACAGTTCTTTCAAATTACAGGCCTATTTCTAAGCTCCTGTTCCTGTTGAAACTTATGGAAAAGGTGACTTGACAAGAAATTTGCTCTGTCATGTCACTGAACAATGTCCATCAGCTATGAACTACAGGACTTTGAATTACAAAGAATATTTAAATTTAAATTTATTTTCTTTATTCGTTAGCTTGTGAGTTCAATTTTACCCAGTTAAAATATGTGGGTGTCCTATTTCATGCACCTGAGGATTGGAAAATAATACTACAGAAGAAATATTTACCAAGACTAGTGAATATTGCCAGGAATAGAGACGCACATACAAAAAATGAATGACAACCTAGTTGTTTGTTTATTGTGTAGTAGATATTTGTGAACACTAAAAGGAAATTGTAATCTTAAGACAAGTGGCAAACCAGAAATCATAGTCTTGGCTGCTTTGAAAACCTTCGTTCTTGAACAAAAAAAAACTTGCATAACATCATCAAGGCAGCAACAAACAAAAGAATATATACAATGAGTAAGATAAATTTGTCAAGAAATAAAACATGGAAAATTCACAAAACATCATCAAAATATATTTAATCTGCTGGTGAACATGGAAGTGATGGAATGGCAACTAGGATTAAAATTATTCTATTGTATAACTTGTGCTGTAGAAGTTTTCCCAGTGGTCATCAGATTAGGAGTAGTGCACTAAAATATTGACCCAGCCATATTAAAACATAGTGTAGAGATGCCAACGCAAGAGTGTGCAGAATATGACTTCATTAATTAAGCTACCTTTCATAAGTGTGCATCACCTGAGCTTCATGGCTTCAAAGATCTTAAATGTATCATCTATTTCAATTTTCTGCACCAGTTCATATACCATGGAAATTGTAGCCAGACCATTACAACTATCCTGTGTCATTGTACTGTGGAAGAATGTTTTTCTTCTTCTTTTTCAAATAATTTTTACTTTGACATGATGCGTTCTTTAGGAGTCAGAATTGAAAAACTATTATAATGCTAATCAGAACTGGTGCCAATAATATAAAGGTAGGGGTGGACTGTTCACACTAGGCTGTTCTTCATGAGCTTGGTAGGATTACATACTTTGCCATCTACTTCCTAATAGGTTGTAAAGTGGAACATTTGGTTGTCTCCACCCTTGCTTAAGGCTCACTTAAGCAATAACCAAATTCATCTATATAGATGAGTCGGCTCTGACATGATGAAAACATCTATTTCAACAAGACTTTTAAACTTCCATCCATCCATTTTCCAACCCGCTGAATCCGAACACAGGGTCACAGGGGTCTGCTGGAGCCAATCCCAGCCAACACAGGGCACAAGGTAGGAACCAATCCTGGGCAGGGTGCCAACCACCGCAGGACACACACAAACACCAAGCACAATTTAGAATCGCCAGTCCACCTAACCTGCATGTCTTTGGACCGTGGGAGGAAACCCACGCAGACACGGGGAGAACATGCAAACTCCACACAGGGAGGACCCGGGAAGTGAACCCAGGTCTCCTAACTGCAAGGCAGCAGCGCTACCACTGCACCACCGTGCCGCCCGACTTTTAAACTTGCTGTTTAAAAATCTAAAACTTTAGAATTTTAAATCATTAATGTAATAATCCCAGGACCAATACAGAAACCATTTCTCAATAGTATTCCAGACCACAGTAGTGTATACTCATACACTTTTACAGTATAATTTACACACATCTCTGGGATATACTGTATAAACCAGAACACATGGACACAGGGAGAATAGGCAAACACCAATGATACAACCTAGATCTTTGAACTATAAGAGAAAAACACGTTATTTTATAACAATTAACTGTTAATTTAAGTGACTTTAAAATAATTTGTTAGACTAAGTGGTCATAACTGTTTTCCCAGAGCTGTTGATGATAACTTGAATACAGTTAACAGATATGTAGTGTTGCATGTACAATGTTAAACATTATGTCTTATATGCAGAACTGGTAACCTGGGCTGGTTACACTAAGCATTCAAAAGAAAAATTAATGTTAAAACATAAAGGTTTCAAGTTCTCCTTTAACACTAGATCATAGTCACTTTATCACCCAGTTTCTTTGATTGCACAGAGGGCAAAGGAGAGCCAAGCCTGTCAGCTAACTTTCCACTATTACAGACATAGTGTTTCAAGCAGACCTGTACTCCAAAACTATGACTAGGCAGCATGCTATTAAATATGCCTGATGATTACAATATAGGGAGCCAAGTGCTGGCATCATCCATTCATTAGCACTCACCTTTCTAACTTATTTCACCTTCTGTTTTCATAATTATATCAGTGGAAGCTTTGACTGTCTTGCACTGTGAGGTAATTAGTACAGTAATTTCACACGAATGAAATGTTCTCCTAATTGTTTCCTTTATTGCAAATGGGTTTACAGGCCATGTGAACTGTAAGAAATGAGTGTGATGCTTGCTTTAAAAATTACTCATCTAGGAAACATCTCTTTTTTCTATTTCCTTTCAGTGAAAGAGTAGCTAATAGAATGAAGGCCACATTTTCTTACCTTTACAGAAAGTGTCTCTTTTAGATTTTCTTGATTTCTTCATTGCATTTTTTAATATGGAATTTACAGCACAAATTCCTGAGGCAGACTTTCAGCAGTTTTCTTGTGTGTTCATTCTGAACACAAGTGGCTTTATTAGTAAGACATATATACGCTATTGCCATGGGCAAACTCTAGGTATTACTGTCACAGAAAGTGAGGTTGTGTGTTTCTAGTTACACAAACCTTATTAGATGTGTATTGTGAGAGGAGCCTGAAGGCTGCCCTTTGCCTAAAGTGACATGGCTTATTTGGTTTTTATCTTGCCTTTTACTGTTGTTTGTAAAAGCGTGGGAGCCTGCCGTGAGGCACAACAGCAGTAGTATATCCAGCATATTTCTTGAGTTTAGAGAAATACACACTTGATAAAAATAAGAAAAATATTGGGGTAGTGCTTTAGCAGTGGAATTTGGATTTTCTGAGAAAAATATAAAGCCTCTTAGTTTCTTAAACAAGCCTAAAGAGGTATCAGCCCATTTTATACATCATCCCGTTTTATACATGACATTATCAAACACTCTTGAGCTCACTTAATTGATGGAATCCCCCAAAGATCAGTCAGATTTCCCAGCAGGACATGGAGAAGCTCTCCACTCATTTATCATGGATACTTCTTTGCAGATAGTCATGGGTCACTAGCTGTGGACATTACCTGCTATATTAGATTTCAACCTGGTGCACAGGTTTTTAAATTCATTTTTTATTGTTGTACTTGGCTACAGAACAGTGAAATGTATTTATTGCTTGTCACACTAGTGCAGATACATTGAAAATGCAGTACAACATAATAGAACACAAAAAGGTCAATAAATACAACAATGATAATAAACTGCAGTAATGGTTATGGAAGGGAAACAGTAACAGACAATGAATAAAGAGTACAGGTAACAATTAATATAATTACTTGCTACAACATCTGAATAGTAAGCAAAAGTAAACATGTATGACTGAAGAGTTAAAAAACACTCTAGCACAATGGAGCTGTCTCATATGTATCTTCACTGGCTTACACTGTTTCCCCTTGTGACCCCTTCATGCTCCATCTTGGCATATCTAATAGTTACAAGGCTGCTGGATCTCAGACACATAAGACATGCTAATGGACTCCTGATCAGACAACATGAAAGATACACCTGAATATTTTGTCCCATTGTTCAACAGTGTTTGTCAGAAACAATCAGCCAACCACACCATTGAGTTAGAGCTAGCAAAGTCACTGCTTATTCATGTAACATATTTTGTGAACCTTTTTCTTGAATGGAATAACTATAATTCTTACTAAGGTTAAAGGTAGAAAAGCAAAGGTTCAGATTTGTTACAATCTACATAGCAAAACAGTTTAGAGATGCTCATCACTCTGTTATAAGCAATGCATGGAATGAAGGGCAATTCAAATGGCATGCTTAATCTAGCTTTGTGAAAGGAAATAGTGTGAATATGAGGAATGAAGACCACAAACAAAGAGGAATGATGCATGCAATTAAAAAGCACTGTTTTTTTTCTCCTGCCTTCTAATTTGGTGTAATAGAAAATACCAATGATGCATAGTTTACTGCAAACTAAAAGAAACCTTTTGCTTAATCTGACAAACAGTATTTCTATAATAATATTTGGGTCCTTAAAAAGCTCAAATATTGTAGCAAAACACAGTTATGAGCTGCTTTGACAAAATAAGTTCTCACTTATTTTTATCACCGTTTTAAGTAGCTTGCTGCCCTGGACTGCTCACTATACCACACTAGGATTGACAGAGGACTCATGCTTTTCATAGGCTCTTCCTGCATCCTCACTGACACTGCTCATTTCAACAACAATAACAAACGCATACAAGGAATGCCTAAATGGGCTCTAATAGACTCTGTTTTTGACAGACCCCAGCCTTGACTTCTAAGAAGACAAGAAAGAACTCCCCAAATCAAAAACATAATAGGGAAAAAAATAATGGAAGAAATTTTGGAAAGGCAATTCTGTGAGAAACTGCCTTCCAGGCATGTTGGGCATGCAATGGAGTTATTACTATACACAAGACAGAACACAACTATATCCTCTTCACAGAGCTAGATGGCCAATCTATCAGTGCCACATCAGATATACAATACAATAGTAGAGTGCAGGCTCTGTGATAGCTCTCAAAGAAGAATGCAAGAATAGATTATTCCGCTCACTGAATACAGAACTATCATATATGAGGATACAGATTTGTTCAAATACATCAAAAACAAAGCAGAAACTAAATAATAAAACTAATAAA
This sequence comes from Erpetoichthys calabaricus, assembly GCF_900747795.2. NCBI lineage: Eukaryota > Metazoa > Chordata > Cladistia > Polypteriformes > Polypteridae > Erpetoichthys > Erpetoichthys calabaricus. The sequence goes on along the minus strand of NC_041398.2, from coordinate 159,032,407 downwards.
CAACAATATCTGTTCATCAGTTAATTTCAGAATCAATGCTAGATTGTAGGAAAGGAGTCAGATAAACCAGACACAGTAAGAGTCCTGGAGACCTCGGCCAACAAGGGGCTACTGTACTAGCTCAGATTGTTATAAATTCTGTCCTTGACAATTTTGTAATATCTTGCCTCTCTCCTCTGCTGCTAGAGTGAACACCATTACAGTATCTCAAATATGTGTTGTTCTCTACTGGATTGACTTAATCCAATTTAGAGATCACCTATACTGTATCTATTAATCTGACAGTCCTGTTTTCATGATACTGAAGGAAGATAAATGTTCTGAAAGAAAAACATCATGAAGACAAGGAAAAAATATACAAACTCCACAGAGAAAGCTGCCAGTCTGGGATCCCCCAGAGCGGTGAGGAAGCAGTATTTACTAGGATGGCCACATCTTATATACTCTATATAGAATTCTATAATATATACTCATTAATACATGAATGACTGAATGAGTTAAATATTTATTTGAATATAAAAAATATATATGCAGTTCTTAAACTGTTTTTATCAATATGTATCAATTAAATTAATAATAATTAAATGTAATTATCTATAAGCTAATGAGATCTCAAGTTTTTTATCTTATTTAAGCTGTTTCAACACAATCCCACAAATAACAATGCTATTAGGGCCTAATAATTGATTTTTTAAGATAAACATTTTTTTCATAAGATATTACAATATTTTTAGGTTCATTAGGAGCTGAAGTAGACTGAGCTAAAAACAATCTTCTGCAAAGCTAGCCATTATTGATGGAGGAGAATTTAAAGGCCAGGACAAAACAAAACAAGAAAAGAAATAAAAAGTGGAAGCATCATTTACAAAACCCACTCACTCACTCACTCCCTGTCAAAGCAGATTCATTCAACACACGCTCTAGCAGAGGAGGGCAGGAAGAGTGAAACCTTTTTAATTTATGATGACAGTTATGGATGGCACAGAATGGGGGCTGAACACTCACACAGGACGAGACCAACCTAAAGTAAAAGCATTCAATCATTAACTGCAGCTATTTCCTTGAATACATAATAGGCACTATTTACATTCCCATAATCCCATGGTCTTATTGGCATGGGTAGGCAGATTGGGCTAGCAGCACCCGGCAGCTGTGCAACAGTATTTTTATCTTTGCAGACAGATGAAATACCATTGCAGTGTATAAAACCACAATATAATGAATGATGTGGAACGAGAGGAGGATTTCAATGCCTGCTTCTACAATTCGGAGCTGCTTTTGGAGCCATTTTATGAATTATTTCCTTTGACACCTCCATAGAGGAATTCTGTGTTTACAATCTATGAGCTATAGCTGAGAATGGCAGATGTTAGCATAGTTTTACATGAATTGTTTACTAAAAGATGTTATTTGACGAAAGCAATTTGAAATGCATTTAATACAGGAAAAGAAAATGCAGTTCAGCTTTATTTTTTTTTCCTTATATAAAATCTCTTATTTTTTCAAAAATCACTATTCAGATGAATACACATTTCAGTTTTCCAGTCAAGTATTTAAAAGTTTCCTTTATTAGGGCCAAAATGAGAACAGTTTAAATTCAATATTCTATCCTGAAAGATAACTAATCACTTGATTTATTAATGGAAACTGTAGTAGATTTTTTAGATCTTATGATTCTTTTAATATATGAATGAGTTACATTTACAAAACAACGTCCCATTTATATTTGCCCTTAAAATGATTATATGTACATTTTCCCTAACATTTTTTACACTGCTAATTTTTTACATGACTGTAAAGTATGAAAAACTAATGTGCTTTGTTCTTGCCTACACAGACATTCTAATTACTCAGCAGCATCTCCTGTTGCAGTAGTTTTCATTAAGTGTTCGTTTCACTAAAGTCTGCCAACTCACAGATTAATGCTTCTGCTCCTCTTACTTTCTATGGCTTTCTAACACTTTTTGCTTGTGAATTTTATTGTTTTCTTCTACTGCTGTTTTTGCCACGATCACAGATTTTTGTTTAGCTTGCTGATGTAACAACTCTTTAATTCTTACTCTGGCCACAGACACTGCTTGAATCTGCAGTCCTCTTTTTTCTTTTAGATACTTTTTTGAATATGCCTTTTGCTTGTTCACTACTTGTCTGTCTCCTGATTTTTGATATGCATTGAATTATGCCACTGGCTCTCGTCATTCTGGCAGTCAGAAGTGCAAAGTAAATCTTATACTTAATTGAAAGATATAGTTGCTTAACATTTGGCACTATGATGGCCTTTAGTCCAGCTGAGGCACCACACACTCCACCTCCTGAACTGGCAAAGGCATCCTGTTACCTTTAGCACATCCACGACAGACATTCAAAATTTACCGCACTTTTTTTTAACTCTGTTTATTAAGAATTTAAAAAACAAATTACATCACTTTTCTACCTTCATTTGCAATGCAATTTTCCCATCATCGTACCAACCTTTTAATGCCCTATTACTACTCTTCCCGCCTTCACTGTTTCCAACAAAAATATAAAAGTGCGGAAACTTTTTGAATGTCCCTCGTATATGCCGTTTCAGTTCTTCTCAGTTTCCCTGCAAGAAGATGAATGCAAAAAAGATGTTTGCAACTTTGTCATTTAATAATGGTACCCACATTAGAACTCAATTAAATTCTACTGACTTGTGATATGATGATATAATGTTCATGTCATTGACAAAACAAAACAGTAGCCTGGTTAGTTTTTTTAAGTTTAATGGATTTTTTTCTCTAGTTTTGTTCCATTTTCAACAACAACTGCCTTGCCATCTTTTCTTCTTCCCTTCCTGCAAATTGAAAGACATTAGATGAATCTATACTCTTATACAATGCTCACATACAAAAGATAACATTTGCTCCGGAACTGTATTGTGTTTTATAAAACTATATACTAAAATACACTTATTATTGTGTTAAAGTGTAAAAAACTGAATTTAATTGTTTTCTTTCATTCATTGATTTTCTAAAAGCACTCCTTTTATTACTGAGTATTTGAGGTTTGTCTATTTGGATACACTCTTGTGCAAATTTGTCATGTTAGCGTTTCTAAATATGTGTGATGATATTTTCAATTTATTTTTCAACATGATGAAAATCTTTCAGTTCAATTACTGGAATGTTATTGTCTGTTTGTATTTGTTCTTTCCTCCTGTGTGCATACAAACTTTGTTCAGGTACTTCACATTTCCTTTAGAATCATAAAGATGTGTGACATAGGGCCATTCAAAGGTCACATAATGTTTTGTGCTCTAATCTCTAGCTCCCACTGATTATGTATTTGAAAAATACATTAAAAAAATGTTTTCCTTTTTTCAATTTGGTTGTATTAACAATTTAGATAAGCCTAATCTTGTGATTAGTTGAAAACTACCTTATCTAAACATTATGGTGCAAAAAAAAACAAATCAAATAGAACTGGCAACGTACTGTACAGTCAGTGGAGGAAACATGAAAGTTAATGTGATGATCACAGAATTTAAACCTGCATATACACACACACACACACACACTAGTAATGATAATATACAGGGAGATTCACTCAAAAGAGGCCCTGAATATTCTGTAATAACTCTCGCTAGGACAAAGCAATCTGAATGAAACAACATGCAATGTGCTTCTCAGTATAGTTTAAGCAATGTTAGAATCAACCGGGTAATTTCAACAGGGTAATTTCAAAGTGGCTTTGGCCACAACGGTTGCCGGATCCAACACCACCAGATTTCTTCCTTTGGGGTATGCTCAAAGGAAAAGTCTATCGGAACAAGCCTCACATTGTGGAAGATTTGAAGGAAAACATCCAATGTGAAATTTGTACTCTTCCCCCCGAGCCGCTTGCCAATACATTGAGGAACATGAAGCGCCGCATTGAAATGTGTCCGGCAGAAATTAGATAGATAGATAGATAGATAGATAGATAGATAGATAGATAGATAGATAGATAGATAGATAGATAGATAGATAGATAGATAGATAGATAGATAGATAGATAGATAGATAGATAGATAGATAGATAGATAGATAGATAATGCATACATCAACGTACAGATTGGTTCAGATTGCTTCATCCTAACAGGAGTTATAATAGAATATTCAGGGTCTCTTTTGAGTGAATCTCCCTGTAGAACCCTGCTTATTAACACAAGTAACCTGCTTATCTCAACAGTCAACCATTCAAGACAACTCTTTATAAATGCAGGGTCGGCTCTACCATATAGTTGAAGTAGGCGGTCACCCAGGGCAGCAAACGTTTTGAGAGGTGACATTTTGTCAACTATGATAGACATAGAAGGTAGCTTTAGGTGATTTCCTCTCTGTGCCTGCTACACATGCCCCCAGATCTTTGTTCTGTCTTTAAAGTACAACACATGCAAATGTGCAAGGAGGAATGCTCTTCCCCCAGTTTTTGATCTCCAGTAAAGTATATATAAATTTTCTTCAATAACATGTGGCTTACACAATATTTTTGTTTTGCCTGGGGCAGCAAAAAAGTTAGAACTAGCACTGTATAAATAGCATGCACATACAGTTAAGAGGTTTACTTGCTACTTGACTAAACATTGGAATAGGCAAGGCATATCATTTCAGCAAATCTGATTTTTACATTATTGTTGATTTAAGAAATGATAGCTCAGAAACAGAATTTAAAGAGCAGATAAAAGTGGATCCTACTTTATATCGGATTAGCAAACCTAATAAAGAGGCCAAAAATGTACAACTATTGATTTATTTTCTTGGTTTTAGATGATCCATTTACTGCAACAGCAGTAGCCAATTAATGCAGTTTTCTCTTTTCAAAAATATTTTCTACTTGCACAAAATTAATCCATACCAATATCTTTGTTTACTACTATTTAAATTTTCATTCATTTCAATATACCAAATCATGGTCATCTCAAAATGCTTAAATACAATATATCTTAAACTGCAGTCTAAAAATATAAAAAAAAAGAATTCAGAAGACCTTCCCATGGCAACTTTAGTGGCTTCAAATGCAATATATACTGTATGTGATGTATATGAATCCCCTTCTAGTCACATTAAAATATGTATATGCTTATCAGTAATAATATTGTTAATTAATACTTTTTTTCTAATGAACAAACATTCTGAAACACTAGCTAGATAGGGGACCCCTCAGTGTGATACAGTTTTTAACTGTATTTATTTCAATTAAATTAGTGAAACTAACAGTACAAAAGCCCTGATGAGTAACAATTAAATTAGTAGATTAAGACATATGGTTTGCTCATGGGCTAATTAAAGAATAAAAACTGTGACCACCTCATTCTGATTAATATCTTTTAAAAGGTTATTTATTACAAATAAAATATAATGACATTTCAGAACTATACAGGAAATATCTAAATTATTCAGTTATATAGTTTGAAGCTACAAAAATACTACAAATACAACAAATAGCACATTATCCCTGTCTGTATTAACAATTTTATCAGGAATATGGCTAATGTAGTACAACTGAATGCAGCAGAACATCCCCACTGAAGTAATGCAGATTTTGTTGCAGACTGTCATATGTCTACTGAAAATAGAGATATTAAAATTTAATTGATGAATGACTAAAAATGTATTTGCTAAATATAACAGAAATAAAAGCATAAGTAACCAATTGGATAGATGATCCACATTCAGCTATAAAGGGTTGCATACCATTTATTTTCTTGTGTAAAGAGAAATAAAGTAGGTAGGCCACACAGACATTGCTAGCAGTCATGGTGTCAGCTTCACTGATCAAATTTTACTTTCTCCAAAATTCCTCATTTCTCCTTCTCTTCATAGGTCACAGGATAACTTTTCTTCAGTTGAGGGACTTTTTGGTTGGTGAAAGTGGTATAAACGCTAAACGTCTTGTATGGCATCATTGGGAAGAGTGTAGACCCAGTCACTTTAAATGGTTCCCCCAAAAATCATAGCATTATTGAAAATTATGAAAAAAAAAATATGAAAAATTACAAACTTTACTTAAATAGAGACTACATGTTTATGTTCTTCCAAAGGTTTATAAGAATGTCTTGTACTCTCCTGTATATAAATTGCATTAAAATTTAGATATACTTTTTAAATCTTTCTGGTTGATACAAGTAACTTTTGGTATTTTTCTGCATGGGCATAAAAATTTTCATTGCTTTCTAACCAGTATATTTTAAGCACTAGTTTCTGTGTATAAGTGTTAAGTGCAGTGTAAATTTCTGTTCCTGCAATTATTGTGAGTAAAAAGACCAGCTTGTGCATGTGCTTTTAGCCCCTCCACATCACAGTTTATTCCTTTTTTAAATATTAGTGGTCTAATCACACTATACATTTGGCCATGTTCTTGAGTGATGTCTTTAATACAAACCATGGGATAGCAAAGAATATAAAACTTAAGTGAATGTGAACTTGAGGTTTTACTGACTGACATTCTTTTTGCTATTCTCTGTAGGAGTCACAAATAATAAAAAAAAACAGTAGGAGCAGCTGAGTGGAGAGAGCAATAGCAATGTGTCATCAGGCAGTACCCAGACTGCCACCAGCACACAGCATCCAGAACTAAGAGATATTAAAGACATTCTTATTTTTCTTCTAAAAAATTCAATCATTTTTCCAAGTAAATGTCACTGTTGCAATATGTACAAGTATCTTTACATTAGATGTACAACATGTAAACATCTTTGAACTGCCATTGTGTTGATGTCCTGAGCGATAGATCCATGTGCTGATCTTGACCTATCTCAGGTTGCAGAAGCAGTCCTTGTTGCTGTGCTATGTTGTGTATGTTGCATAAGCTATCACAATATGGCAAACCTTTATGGGGCTTTACAATATTGTGTCACCCAATGAGTACAAACACTGCTATCTACCTTTTAATGAACCAATTGTTCTATCATCATCCATGTTTAGGAGTGCCTTTCTTTATATCTCCTCACTTGTGGTTTACCCAATTTCACTGGAAAGAAAGATTATAGAAGTTGTTTATAATGTAATAATCTTAATTACACTCCAATCAATTAGGGTCACTTACCACGAAGCCAACCATCACACACATGCATTACATTGGAAGTCTGCTTCCCACGCTACCATTTGATAAAATAAAGGAATATTTCAACAATGTTAGTCAATCACATTTGAGCATCGCATATTTGTTTTCTATTACTTCAATTAAAGTGCTTTCTGTTTACAAAAGTAAATTAATTCTGGGATGGTAACTTTATCATAACATGTGTACTGTCAATTACAATAGGAAATTCAGCGATTGCTACAAATTGCTTTTGAGCTTGGCTTGCCCACCCTGACCATAAGGAAGTATGATGTATCTGGGTAGTATCTTAATCTTATCATTCCATACATCAAGTCTAGTTTTGAAAGTCCTACTGTCTACCACACTACTTGGTAACTTATTCCATGTGTCTACAGTTCTCTGTGTAAAGAAAAAAATTCCTAATGTTTGTTTGTAATTTACCCTTAACAAGTTAAAATTAAATTATTTAACTTAAGTGGCAAAACTAAAAAAATTAAGCCAAACAAATTGAGTAAAGAGCTGCTACAGTTATTTTACACTGACCCCTTAAGCTCCTGTAATATTCTCCCCCTCAGTTTAGCAACCAATTCACAACATGGCTGATGCCATAAAAAAATTGTAAAATGATGAGAAGTACAGCAAAACATTTCTCTAAATGGAAGGGTATTAATATCACAGACAAAACCAAGGAATTAATACAAAAGGCAAAGTCTAAATAGTAATTAAAAGTAATTCTGGAAAATGTTTAACAAAGAATTTCATTAAGCACTGGATAACTTGGATTACTTAATTTTAAACCAATTCTTTTATCTTCCAGCATGGGTAAGAGCAGGATTGCAGGTAGCAGAGCCTATCCAGACAACATCAGACACAGGACAAGGGACCATTCTCAGATGGAGTGTTAGTCCATGGCATAACACATTCATGCACATTTACTCAACCAGAACAATTTATTGGAATCTTTTATAATGCTAAATTTAATTTACTTAGGGGAACCTCAGGATACAGACACATTTATACATATAGTTGTTTCTTTTCATCTACATCCATACTAATCAACAGTACTTTACCACATATGATAATATAAACCTTTCTCCTGGGACTTCAGTTTTTACAAAGAAATGTATGTACATAGAAATACATCTTCTTTACAAACTTAGGTTCAGGGTTGAAAGATAGTGTTAACAATACATATTTAATTAGTGCTGATCATTTTAACTTCTCTCATCATTACCAGCATATGAAACAGTACATTTAACAACATGAATAATCAGTTATCACAATATTTAATACTAATTATGCTAATTGCTTTGGCAGGCATCAATGAAGGGAAAATAAATTAGTTAACTGCCAGGTAAGAGGTGACACCACAGCTATAAAGCCTAAGGTAAAAGGAAGTGGTACACACACCAATTTGACACCTGAGAACAGTTGTTTTATTTGAAAAGAGAGCTTTTTGCTACCGTTTATAAAAAAGGAAAACGCAAAGATTGGGGAAATTCTTGCAACATATGCACTGTGTGATGAAAAGGTCAAAAAAGGAAAAATCCAATCCCAAAATGTGTGCAGAACTAGACCATGCCTAAACTAAAACATTTAAAGCTTTTATTGCTGCAAAAGGTAGCTCTAGAAAAATATGGGAACTGAATACTAATGCAGAAAGCAAATTTGTTTTTTTCCTTAAGTTATTTTTTTAAATATATGCATAAAACAAAGTCACAATAAAAACAAATTTTGATATTCATTGCTTTAAAATATAAATATTACTGCAAACCAAAATTTAGTGTGGGAATTGTTATTCAGTAAATTTAAGGAATTGGTTTAGATTCCAAATACTTTTGCAAGTCACTATAAATAGATCCTGAATAGATTCCAGTTTTAGACCCACAGTCCTTTCTGGTGTCAAAACAGCACATTTCATTTTTTGTTCTGAATGAGCAGATACACTACAATCTAGACCATTATGAAAGAGGGGAGAATGTTTTTAATAAGTGCTTTGTAAAATCAACACTAACAAGTAACAGATGAAAAAATTTAGCTTGTTTGGTTTTAGCTTGGTGGCTACTGGTACATTCCAAGGCGAGTAGCTCCATAAAACACTTATCCATTTTCATCACTTTCACATTATTCATGTCTAGACAAGCTAGTCATCCAATCTGTCAAAATCCAATAAGGCATCTCAAGCCCATCTGTAATCTGGGTATTATTTTAATAAAGTTTGGTACTTTTACTGATGGATCACTGGAGGTGCAGTCGTTGATGTAGATGGAGAAAAGGAGAGGAGATAAAACATATCTCAAAGAGAATCCGAGCTGATGGTCAGATACTCTGGCTGATATTAACCCAAGTTCACTGTCTAACTGTTAGGATTTTAGTCATTTTCAATTTTTTCCCTTCTTTTTGTGAATCTTGCATGGCATATTTTGGTTCTGTTTATGGCTGTGTACAGTGGAGAACTCACATCTAACATTTATTTTCATCTACAGAGTATTTTTATTTAGGTTCATTACTTTTCATATTTTGCCATTACATCATTGTTATTTTCCAATGCTCAGTCACTATGGCATTGCTAATCAGGAATATCTGGAATGTGCAACAAGTGATATTCTCAGTGTGATCACATAAAAGACAGTGCTGTACACCTGTTCAACCAATATTGTGGAGTAAAGTATCACTGCTTGTATTGTATAGTGTTTTCATCATTAATAGCTTTTTGCTTCTAATTTTCAGATTATGGGTTTTCTTTTCTGATTTTGATTTAACGATTGATTAGTCTGAAATTACAATTTCCTGAGTTTCTTGATCACACCACCTGTTCAAGTCCCTTATTCTTCCATACAGCTTTGTTCGTCTAAAGAAGTACACAGATAATCTGTTAATAAGAAAACCAGAAATATGGTACAGTCCAAATTAATACTCAGAGGTTTGTTATGGAGAAGATCTGATATATTTGTGCTGATTTAAAAATTGGATCCAAGCTCAAGTACCTAGAGAACCTAAATGCTGCAGATGTAGCTGAGAGTCATCTTTATTCCTTCTTCAACTGATCTTTTTGGGTAGTAAGCAAAATGCAGAGAATATGAACAGTCCTTTGGAAAATTGCAGGCAGTGTTACATCTAAGGGTCCTTTTAGATGACTCCTGTGAGGGATATGGACTTATGTAAGCATGTACATTCTGTCGTTGGGTAAGTAAAGAAATGAAAATAATAAAGGTAATTTATACCTTCTGATATGCTTGTATACAAGTGAATAATGTAACATGAAGACACCACAGTAAGCATCTAAGATAGTGTACTGTATCAGTGGACAAGAGTTATTCCATCCCTAGGAGAACATCTCAGTATTTGCCTGTATTTGGAGAATTTACAAACCAACATGAAATGTTTAAAGTCACCTAAGATAATAACTGTAGATTGTGGATATGAATTTCTGAACAGCTGAGACATAATCTGCTAACGGGTGCACTTCAATAGTACCATTTGCTATAAGGTGACATAAACTCCATTTGGAATATCAAATGTAAACTCTCTCAGTTAGAAATGAATCATTATAAATACTAGATGGGGCAAGAATATTCTTCTGAACACTATAAGAACAAAAGAACTAGGAATTGTTACTATAGAAGAACACTAAACCCTTTAGTGTTTAGTTTATTGGAAATCTCATAACATCAATCAGCTCTAAAAAGACTATATCAAGAAAGAATGACAGCTTCCTTGTTGGTTAAATCCTTTAGTCAAGTCTTGATAAAACAGAACACTGAAGAAATGTCTTGTAAACTTTAAGACTAATTGAATCCATTTAGACTACTTTCATCCATTTTTGTGAAAAGCAATCTGACATTTGAAGGAATCCTACCCAAAACAGGTGGATAAAATCTTATGAAATTAAAAAAAAAGTCCTAATTCCACAACTACAATTTCTTCTTCTCATGCTGGCAACTCTTTGGGTCTGATACCACTTTTCCCATATCACACTATATGAACCATTTGTGCACTGCAACTGCAAAAATTCCAACCCCTCCAATTGTATACAGCCACTTTCCTAAGTATTCTTCCTTTTTCTCCATGTGTTTTCCTCTCATATCACAAGAGATTCATGTTAGGTAAATTGCTGATTTTGTGAATGTGTGGCACCTCTTTCGCTCTTAGTATGCAATTCAATTTGGTTTGTTTTTGTATAGCACTCTTTACTGTGTTCAGCCTAAGAGAGTGCTGTAGTAAGTTAATAGTTTAAATGCAATTACCATTTTATGTATAACTAATGGTAATTCATTCAAAGATTTGTTTAAAAACACAACAAAGCAGTTCTAAATGAATTAACACCAGTAGAACGTAGCCATATCTGTCCATTAACATTATTCTGGAACTATTGCCAGCTAAAAATCAAAGAGGAAAAGAAATAAAAACCATAATCAGCAGCATCCATGGAGAAAATAAACCTATGGAGGGGTCTACTCTCAGTTATAATGGCCAAAGACAAAAAAAAGCCTAGAGGCCTAGGTCAGCTGGCCACCCATCCTATCTTGGGCATCCTACAGCATACGTCTGTGCTGAACCATCTAATATGAAGACAGAATCTTTTCTATACTTTCATTCCAAGGCTCTCAGTATGTCAGATGTTTTTCCATGGAAAAAAAAAAGATAATTAGAGCAGTGTCACTGACTGCCACAGCAGGACACAGACAAGAGAAACAGAAAATAGGAAGGTTTCTAACAAACATTCAGTACATACAATATGTACAGCTAATCAGCTTATCACCTGATTTACAC